>NW_015169796.1:0-31228 GCF_001447785.1 Gekko japonicus | reverse complement strand
AAAGAGTGTGCCGGCTGTAGACAAAGGTTCCCTGGGGAGAAAGACTGGAAGAGGGCTGGAGCTTTTAGTGCCGCCTTCAGCTCTGGCATTCATCCACCTCCCTTTAGGCTTTTAACGGCATTCTTACCACAACAAAAACTCAGCTATGGCTGGGCTGTGAGTCTCCTCTCAGTGGCAATAAGATTCCCTACAGATCCTGATGAGCAGGGAGGGACAGGGAGGGGTAGTACCAGCAGCATGTGGCGTGGGGACTGGCTGTGTGAAAGCCCCCCCCCCCGGTGTGTCTCAATTCCATCCATGGCTCGTGCACAGCAGGAACAGCCTTTCCCAGCCCTGCGTGAAAGCAGCCTGGATGTGCAAAAGCGAACAGCCAAAGTAGACATTAAGGCTGCTCTCATACACGCTGGACAATACACTTCCAGTGCACTTTAGTCCTTGCAAACGATTGCTAGAGTGCATTGGAAGCGTATTATCCAATCTGTGTGAAAGCAGCCCAAGTGGAAGATAAGAGTGGTCTCCTGGTGAACTTTTTTTTCCCATGAGAAGCAGCCTTGTGCAACTGCAGCTTTGAGGGGAAGAACGGGGGGGGGGGGGGCTTGGGGTGATGCCCCCTCCCGAATGTGCCCTGCCCCCTCCTCTTCCGGTCCCCTTCCCTTCCCTCGGGAGGTGAAAGGGGCCTGGGGTGGACACGCAGCACAGCATATGGGGCGCATTTAAGCAAGGTGGGGGACTCACACCCCCGAGGAGCCCGCAGGGGAGGCTGATCAGGCTGAGGGGACCAGGGGACTGGCAAGGGGCCAAGGTTGGGAGAACGGGTGAGGCACCTTGCTGCAGCCAAGCAGGAGGGGAAGGAGAGGGTACGGCCTTGCTGAGTCTTCTGTATTCCACAGCTGAATTTTCAAAGTTGAGAAATCAGCTGTGGAAGCAGGGAGACCCAACGAGGCTGAAGCTCTCCTTCCCCTCCTGCTCGGCCGCAGCCCACCCTCCTCAGGAGGTGCCCCCCCATGCCTATGTCACATCTGGCACATCACTGCTGGAAGTGACATAGTCATGTTTGTGGTGTAATGTGTCTTTAAGATCGCTTGGCGTTGTCATGTCCACCTGCAGGGCATTAGCAGAGTGGGTTTTTATCAGTCGTCTACTTGTAACAGGAGCATGTTGTGAGTGCAGTGTTGCCTGGCATAAGGTTTGTGGAATAAACATTGTACTTTGGATTAAACCCTGCCTGAGAGTGTGACTGAGACGTTGTTGGATCTGTCCTGGACAGTGGACATTACAATGTTGGGGGACAATGCCCCACCCCCCCAAAAAAAATTTTCTGGCTATGGGCCTGAGAAGAACAATGATGGGGAGAAGGAAATCCCCATCCCCAAGTTGCTTTCCCCCATGGCAGGAGAGATACAGTTCAGATGTGCTGCAGCGAAGTTTCATTTCAGAAATGCAAATCGGCAGGTTTCAAGAGAAGATTTATTTTTTTCTTCTGCACAAGGACAGAATAGGAAGGGGGAAAAAACTTCAAAGGCCACTTAAGAAAATACAGCCCACCCATCTTCCAGATCAAAACAGAAGAACCCCCCCTTTATCTCCCCTGATGCCTCCTCCTCCTCCACTAGCCGCCAGTAAGGAGGGGCCAAGACAGAGTCAAGACCCGGGCCCCGTTCCCACCTGCTCAAGCCACAAGTCCGAGGCAGCTGCGCAAAGACTGACCCCCCTGCTCTTCCGCCAGCCAGCTGGACAGCATCTTCAGCGGCACATGCAATGCTTTTCCGTCCGTAAACACAGACTGTAGGTTTTGCAGAGAAGAATCTTAGCAGAACCTAGCGACTGATCTGGGTCGGACAGCACCCAAGCTATAGCTCTTGGCTTTTAACTGCAAAAAGGGATCCTTCCCCAAGCAGGAGTCCGTGGTCCCACAATGGGGGTGGAGAGTTTCCGTTTAAAAAGGGGGGAGTGTTATTAGACCTGCTAAAAATAGGAATAAGAGACGCTGAGCAGTTGCCTTTTGTTGGTTGTAATTCCTAGAGGAAGGGAAGACTCGATCTGGCTGCTGGAGCTCAGAGCTTTGGCCCAAAGTGTCCAGTTTCAGAAATCTGGTGGCAGAGACTTGTAACGTCCTCATGGGAGGTGCGGTCAAGTTCTTGGCGTGTTAAGAGAACGGTGACGCACAGCTTTCAGGCTTGACTTCATCCAGCATCCCCTTGCTCCCAGGCTGCAGACGGACAGCAAGGCCTGCTCGCCCTCCGTCTTGGCACTTGGTATGGTCCTTCCCTCCCTCCTCCTAGGAGGGAGAAGATGACACCTGGCAGAAGGTGTCTCTGGCTGGGAAGCAAGTATCAGACGCCGAGTCTCTGTACAACAGTCTGCTTCAGCAGAGGCTCTGCTACGGGGCAGCAGTTATGGGCAGGGGGAGGCGAATGTCACACCAGCTCATCCAGCAGGGTCCCGATGCTCTGGTGAGGCTCTGCAGGGCCTGCAATGGGCTTGTTGCACATGGGGCAGACACACCGGACTTCCAGCCACTTCACGAGGCACCTGTCGGCCAAAAGGAGACAGTAAGAGGACTCAAACCCGAGTATGACTTTTTTAGGGGGTATCCTGTGGCTGAAACATCCTTATCTTGGCTGACCCAATGTGGCCTCCTCTGCCATTCCCCCCCCCCAGCTCAATTTCGAGTGTTTTCCTCCCCTTTTTTATTTTTGTCTTGTGCCTCTATTCTTGATACACCACTTTCCTCCCCAGTGAGAACAGCTCAAACAGGCCACCTTTGCCTGGGCTTGCCACACTCAGTATTTGGATGGGAGACCCCCAAGGAAGACAGGGGTTGTCACCAATGCTCCCTCCAAGCTGTGGAGTCTTGTGAGCAAAAATTCTACTTTGTGAGCTCCTGGCACTGAAGTTGTGAGCGAGCGATTTGGCTACTGCATAACTTAGTTTGCTCTGGGGCCATCCTTCCTGAGCCAAGGCAAAAATGTGTGAGCCAGAGGCTAAAAAACTGTGGGCTAGCTCACACTAACTCAGCTTAGAGGGAACACTGGTTGACACACTGGGGAAGGCAATGGCAAACTACCTCTGCTCACCTCTTGCCTGGGATGCCCCATGATCAGGGTCGCCGTGAGCTGGTTGTGACTCAATGGCACATTCTTCTTCTTTCTCCCCAATTTAGACTCAAACTTACAGCACTGTTCTCCTCTCCTCTATTTCATCCTCACGACCACCACTCTGTGAGGTAGGCCAGGCTGAGAGCATGTGACTGGCTCAAGGTCACCCAGCAAACTTCCACGGCAGAGGAGGGCTCTGAACCTGGTTCCTCCAGCTCCTAGCCTGATCCTCTAACCACTGTTCCACACTGGTTACATGCTACTAGGTATATGTTTCAGCAAGGCAGTGAAATTGTGTCTGGGCTGTAGTACTTGAGACAGGGGCCCACAAGATGCAGTGCTCTCCCTTCCAAAAAAATTCCCTCCAAGTAGAAAACTAGCATGTCAGGGAAAAGGCTAAGCATTGACCTCCTGGAGTCATGCATCTTTGGCCTGATTCCTCTGATCACCCCTTCACACATGCTAAATAATGTAGTTTCAATCCACTTCAGTGACCATTTGCAAGTGGATTTTGCCTTTTCATACAGCAAAATCTAGTTGCCAAGTGCATTGAAATTGGACTGAAAGGACCACCAAGAAGACGGGTTGTCACCAATTTATTTAGTATGTGTTATTTAGTATGTGTGAAAGCATCATGAATTAAGGAGCCTTAAATCTGCCTGGGCAAGAAATGCGAACAGTCTGATTCATTTAAAACTCCTGTTGCTATTCTTGCTCCCCCCCCCCAACAACAACAACCCTGTCCATCTAGTGTCTATGTTGCAGGTAACCATACCTTTCAATTAAGAACATAAGAACATAAGAGACGCCAATGTTGGATCAGGCCAAAGGCTCATCCAGTCCAACACTCTGCATCACACAGTGGCCAGAAATACCAGTGCCATCAGGAGGTCCACCAGTGGGGCCAGGACATTAGAAGCCCTCCCACTGTTGATTGTGGCAATGATGAAGGTGATAATAAATGTAGAAGCCCTCCCATTGCAAAAAGGCTGAATGTATCTATATTAAAAAGAAATCTAAAATCTGCCTTTAAGACAGCCTTTCACTGTGTGGATTACTGTGAAGAAAACCATTTGCAAAGGGATCACTGTCACGCTCCCCCCCCCCCGGGAAAAGTCTTGACGGCTCTAGGCAGCTGCTTGGTCAATGCTCCAACTGGATCTGGCCAGTGACCAATGCAACTTGAGCCCTGCCACCGTATTGGATGTTGGGACTGAACAGGATGTGACAAGATGGTGGTAAAAAAACAAAACAAAGAACGACTTCAATCCCCTGCTTTAATAAACACATGTGGGTCCCCCCTATTATATCTAGTGTTGACCTCCTAAGCAGTAGAGAAGATACTGAATAGATGGATACAAAAAGCAAATGAGAAGAGACCTTTGGGATACCAAAGGTTTGTGCAACTCCTTCCTACAATGACATGCTTATGCCTTACAGCATAAAGGTTTAATCACTAAGGGGACCTGACTTGGTATGGTTCTGTGGGCCCCAAACTGGGACCACACCCTCCTTATTTTCAGAAAACAAGAGTTGTGGCCACAAATAATGGCATCACAGAGGCAACTCTCGGCTCACATGGGGCACTGGAAGCAGAATGTTTGGGCAGTGGCTTAATCTGCGAATCAGAGGCAGAGATGGTAGAGAGAGAAGGGCTTCAGGGGAAAAGCTACTGTCCGTTTTGTGCTTTTGTCTCTCTAGCCAGTGAATTCTTATCCCACCCTTCCTCCAAATAACTCAGGGCAGTGTGAGTCTCCCTTCATCCACTTTGTCCTCACAACAGCCTTGTGAGGCAGGTTAGGCTGAGAAAGAGGAGGACTCACTCAAAGTCACCCAGTGAGATACATGGTGAAGATCTGACCCTGAAATCCCCTACATCTTAGTCTGGCACTCTGCTACACCACACTCCACACTCCCCCAGTGTCCTGATTTCTCTCCAGGAAATGCTAGAGAGGGCGTGTTAACTCTGGGTGGCTGGAAGTCTAACCCAGGAGGTCATGGTTTTGGAGGCTTAATCCTCGCAGTTCTGGCATCTGAAGCAGTTAATCCTTTGATAACAATAATATCTGACCCCAGTGGTCCTTCTACATTTATTATCACCTTCATCATTGCCACAATCCAGGAAGCTCCGGCTGAGGCCTACTCTCAGCCGCTTGGCCCAAGAGACCTTAAAGTCGGGCTTGCTGCCAGAGGAATTGCCGACCTCCCTTCCCAACCACAGGCACAAAGGGTGTTGAGCCAGCACTGGGCAGTTGGCAGAGCCGGGCGCACAAAGGAGCTATTTGGGCTGTCCTTGGCAGCTACTCACTTTCTGTGGAAGGCATGTTGGCATGGCAACACTCCCAGCTCATCTTTCACTTTAAAGTCTTCTAGGCAGACGGCGCAAGTCTGCTGCGGGGGGGAGAGAGAGGAGATAGAATCAGCAGGCGTTACAAAGCCAGACCGTGCCTCAGCCAGGGCAGAACCGGCAGCAAAAGATGGGTCCCACGTTTCACACATGGAATTAAACAGAGTCAAGGGTACTCCCCAGTTAAGGTTGCCAGTCTCCAGGTGATGGCTGGAGATCTCTTACCATTACAACTGATCTCCAGGCGACAGAGATTAGTTCACTTGGAGAAAATGGCTGCTTTGGAAGGTGGACTCCATGGCATTGTACCCCACTGAAGTCCCAACCCCCAACCCCTTCTCTCCAGGCTCCACCCCCCCCCCAAATCTCCAAGTATTTCCCAACCTGGAGCCGGCAACCCTACCCCCAAGTCCTTGTGATGCCAAACCATTTGACACCAGTAGCTATGGAACGGGGCCTAGACCCACCGTTCTCTCCGATTGAGGAAGATTTCTTTGACCTTGGAGGCTCCCAAAGTAACGGAGTACTCTGGGGTCTCTTACTACAGACTTTCTGACATGGATGGCCAGTGTGTTCTGTCACCCTTCTACCGAGGGCTTATCCGTCACCCCAGAGGGGTAGAAGTGTTCGTCTGCTGCAGACAAAACAGCAAGAGTCTGAGGCAGCACCTTAGAGACCAACAAATTTAACCACAGCATCAGCTCGTGTGAACTAGAGCCCTTTTTATCCAACGCATAAAGAATGAAACTGTGTCTACAATGTGGGTGACCTCCGGGGCATCTTTACACAATGCAGCTGGTGTGTTAAGAACGTGGGTTATGTGGATCTGCAAGGTTGGGCAGAAACACTCATGGGCAGAGATGTACATGCTGGGGGGGAGAACCCAGAAAAATGTGTTTTTTAGTTGCAACTATAATTTTTTTCTTACTGGACAAATGGCAAGAAACAAACGAACAAACCCTAAGCTATACGTGCCAAGAGAGCACCGGATGCAGCCCTTCCTTTAATACTAGGTATATCTGCAATGTTGCTTGTATAAAACAAAGACATATGTAATGTAGATTTTTATAAATAACTATAAACGATGCTTTTAATGTTGCTAACGCAGTAATAGAAGCTCACACTTGACAAACAAGTAATGCATCGTTTTCAGTTCATCTCCCTGGTGGCTTCACAAGTTCCAGAAGCTCACACTTGACAAGCAAGAAATGCATCGTTTTCAGTTCATCTCCCTGGTGGCTTCACAAGTTCCAGAAATTTTACACCTCCTGCCATGGGACTGCGGTTTGCACCTCAGCCCACTTTCAGCAATTTTGGGGCAGCTTCTGGCTTCGTCACATCCCATTCCTACAACTAACGAGTACCAGAGATCTGTGGGATAAACACAAAATATGCCTGCAAAATGGGGTTTTCATCTCACAGAAGACACAGCATGTAGCTTCTGGCATGCCACTGCATACACTTGAAAAATGATGTTTGCAGTGCTGTTGTCATAAACCATTTATGAGCAGTGGTGGATGGACACGCGCAGCAAGCGGTGCTGAAACTTTTTACAGGAGCAGCATGTGCTCAGATGGCCACATATGGTACCTACATACCAGAATGTAGAAAATAAGCTATCTTTTCCCCACACTGACTACTGCTGGCCGTGTGAAGCACCTATATTCATGTGCACAAGTAAGCACTGATGCAGGAGAGGGCCAATTCAAAATTAAGTCTTCTTAGGCCCTGACCTGGATAGCCCAGGCAAGCCTGATCTCGGAAGCTAAGCAGGGCCAACCCTGGCAAGTCCGTGGATAGGAGACCTCCAAGAAATACCAGGGCCGGGATGCAGAAGCAGGCAATACTAAACCACCTCTCTGAAACATCCAAGCCCCACTAGGGGTTGCCTCACAAAAAAAAATCCCCCCCCCCCCCCCCCATAGATGAAGTCTTCTTAGGTAGGCATCCCTACATGAACTGAGAGTTCATCCCAGACTGCCCCCCCCCCCATATCACAGATGACACAATGGTACATGGCTAACTTATGCACAGAGCCAAATCAGACTATGACATTGAGTGGATCCAACCATCCTCCAAGTAGCCTTCCTCCAACTTAATCGGTTCTTCCTCCAATGGAAGAGACATTTGATTAGGAGAAGGGTAAGCCAAAGGTACCTTCAGAAAGGTAAGAAAGAGACAAAAGGTATCTGATGAAGGGAGCTCTGACTCTCAAAAGCACATACCCTAAAGATCCTGCTGGTCTCTAGGGTGCTGCTGGACTACAATCTAGCTGCTCTCCCCAGATGCTTCCCATGAATTTGAGCAGAAATCACCCCACACTGTCTCTTGATATTTGGCTGTCATACCCGTGTCTAGATGTTCCACTGCAGACCAACACACAGCTACCCCCTGAAATTAATTTGGAGAAAGGCTTCTTCGACTGGAGCAAGGGATCAAACTTGTGTCATAAGGAAAGGTGGGCTATAAGAACATGCAGAAGTAAACAAACTTTGCTCAGTGGAGTGGTAGGATGGGGGCTGGATCTACCCCATTACTTCCAACAGCTTCCACCAGAGGCCGCTACTTTGTCTTCTCATGCATCAGAGTTTGCTCTAATGGAGGACCAGGAGATCCTAGAGCAGGTGGTCTGTAGGAGCTGGATGCACATTCGTTGTTATCATCATCATCATCATCATCAGTATTTTCTTCTTTTACATCCTGCGTTTCTCCCCAAAGGGGACCCTTATGCCATTCTCCTCTCCTCCATTTTATCCACACAACCTCCCTGTGAGGTAGGTTAGGCTGAGAGTGGGTGACCAGACCAAGGTCACCCAGGAAGCTTCCATGGGAGAGTGGGGATTTGAAACTTGGTCTCCCAGATCCTAGTCCAACACTGCAACTACTACACCACGCTTCTGAAGCTATTCAAGATATCTGTAGAGGCACCCCTAAAAGAACAGTTTTGAATGAATCTGGGTTAGAATCCCCCCCCCCTTCTTGAGATGCATTTGCTTCAAACGTTTGCCTCTAGATGCTTTTGTTTCGTTCAGTTGCACGGATGTTCACTGGGTTACTGAATATTTGTGTAGATTCACAGGCATGTGTTTCTGCAAGTCATGATTGCCCTTTGTAGTCTCTCTGCGGCCCAGGAGAAAAGCACAACAGAGCCTTGTTTTCGAAAGGCTGGGTGAAATGCCAGCCCTCTTGTCTGAGTTAATCAAAGTGTGTTCAGCACTCACCCCGTGCAAGTTTAGTTTTCTGGCATCACCTTTCAAAACCACCTGAGAGAAAAAACAGGAAAGAGAAGCAGGCAGATTAGGATCAGGACATGGTGCTGAATAACCAGGGCAGGTATTTTGATCCCGCCGATCGGCGCGCAGGCAGACAGCAGCTGCTATTGAACACTGAAAATCTTGGCTTATGAAGAAAACAGACAGACTCCCTGGGTGGGCCCCATCAGTTGAATGTGGAGTATTTTCCCCATTACCAAAGTTTCTGTCAGAAGAAGAGATTGGATTTATACCCCGCCCTTCACTACCCAAAGGTGTCTCAGAGCGGCTTACAAACTCCTTTCCCTTCCCCTCCCCACAACAGACACCTGTGAGGTGGGTGGGGCTGAGAGAGATCTTGAGAGAAACTGTTATTTTTCAAGAACAGCTCCTTATCAGAACTACAGCTTGCCCAAGGTCAACCAGGCAGGTGCAAGTGGAGGAGTGGGGAATCAAACCCGGTTGTCCCAGATTAGAGTCCGCGCACTTAACCACTGCACCAAACTAGCTCTTCTTAAGAGAAGAGCTCTGAAAGAACTTATGACTGACCCAAGTTCACACCAGCAGCTGCATGTGGAGGAGTGGGGAATCAAACCCGGTTCTCCCAGATTAGACTCTGTGCTCTTAACCAGTGGTCCACTAACACACAGAAAAACATAAAAAACATAAAAACAGTTAAAAAATTGGTCAGGAAAGAGGGATCACTGCGGGAATGCCAAACAAAACATAACAAAAATCTTCACCCGCTGGTGGAAGATGGTAAAAGAAGGGGACAGACCAATCTCCCTGGGCAGAGAGGCGTTCTATGGAGTGCATCAATTCTGAAGACCCACCTGTGGTTTAGATCGTATAGCTAAACAGGTCAAGACTCATCCAGTAATGCTTCCCAGTAAGTATCAGAGGACTGCAGTTTAAGTCATGAAACAGGGCCGGAAAAAACTAAAATGTGGTCTGTTAGTGGACCACTGGCCACTTTCTGGGGAATCTCCAGGGCTTCATTCAGAACTGACGGCAAGCAGCACCAATGAATGTGCTTGTTGCCAGGTGCATGCATAGGCCTTGTTCTTCCCTCCAGCAGGGTTGCCAACTGGTCTGGAGAAAAGCAGTCTGTCCCTTTAATTGAGATTTAATGTGTAGAAATGGGAGGTTAAAGCGTTTAATGGGATGGAGGTAAATACCTGCACCTGACAAATAATATCCCTTTAAGTCTCTCTTAAAAAGGACATTTCTTTTCTCCAGGCCAGTTAGCGATGCTACCCTCTACTGATTTAAAGCCACCTGTGGTTACTTTTGCTATGAATTCAGCTGCACAACTGGAGTTAGTTCAACCTCTGGGAAC
This sequence comes from Gekko japonicus, assembly GCF_001447785.1. Classification (NCBI taxonomy): domain Eukaryota; kingdom Metazoa; phylum Chordata; class Lepidosauria; order Squamata; family Gekkonidae; genus Gekko; species Gekko japonicus. Next base: position 21,193 of record NW_015169796.1, on the reverse strand, counting down.
ATACCAATTGGATGTCTAAGGCTGGATTATACCCTGAGCAGGTGGGCTGCAGCAGCTGGATTCTGCTTTGGAAAAGGCTAAGCCCGGCCAAGTTATAAAGCTATTGCTATTGCTGGAGTTCCAGTCAATGAAACAGAGGCATGGAAGTGCATAAGATCTCTGCAGAGTGTTCCTCCTGGTGGTTCTAATGTTAGGGAATAAGAGAAATGGGCTCTGTTTCCCTGACTGCCTGTGTCCAGCAATAGGGACATCATGGTCTTCAGCAGTCCTTACAAAAGTTTGTGGGTTTCTAGTTAGGCCAGCCCCCGCAGCCACTGCCTGAAAGTTCAATGGGAGGCATCTCTGCATCTTTCTATGCCCATTCATACATAAAACCACTTATTTGATCTAGGCCAGAAGGCACCAGGAAAACTACTTAAAACCCAGACCACCCGGCTCCCTTACCTCTTTGTAACCGAATCTCTCGCTCTGTGCCTGATGTCGAAGTTTGCTGCAAAGAAAATAAACATGATCAAAAACAGTGAGGAAAAGAATCCCCAATGCCTCTTGGAAAGCACTAATACTAGCCCATGGCCAGCCAGGCAGGACACACCCCTCCAGCCCTTGCAAGCCAGGAATTATGCTCCTAAGTAACACAGTTATATATCCTTTCACTCACTTTCGACACTTCATTTACCCATCATCTCCTTATGCTGAGTAACTGGATTGCACCCATGCCAACAGCTGTGTACCCCAAGCACTTGGAATGTTTGTGAGTATGCTGTATAATCCGAGCAGCTCACCCATAGCCATTCAAAACCCCAATCATGATTAAGTATAAATGTCCTGTTCAAGAATCATGTGAGGAAATATAAAACTTAGGTATGTGACTGCTCCACCCCACCCCAACTCTTTTGCTCTGAAATGTCTACGTGTTTGAAGGCGCTTACTACAGCCTGAAAGCTTGCCAAGCGGAAACAAGTTTAGATTGTCCTGTCAGTCAGATATCTCGTAGACCCATCCTGATAACCAAATGCCTGATTATGTACTTGAAGTCAGTGATGGCTCTGGCCTTGGGCTTTTTTAAGCATTTGAGGGGAGGGGCTGTGGCTCTGCAGTAGAACCTCTGCTTTGCATGCAGAAGATCTCAGGCTCAATCTCCAGCGTCTCCAGTTAAGAGAAGCCAATGTTGGATCAGGCCAATGGCTGATCTAGTCCAACACTCTGTCACACAGTGGCCAAAAATACCAGGTTCCAACAATGGGGCCAGGACACTAGAAGCCCTCCCACTGTTGCCTCTGTTGCATTGCTTGGTGCTTGGGGGGGACGACAACAGTGGGAGGGCTTATAGTGTCCTGGCCCCACTGCTGGACCTCCTAATGGCACCTGGTAGTTAAGAGGAATAGGTAGGAGGAGATGGGAAAGACTTCAACCTAAGACCCTAGAAAGCCACTGCCAGTCTGAGTAGATAATACTGATCCTGATGAAGTAAGAATATGATTCAGTATAAGGCAGTCTCATGTGTGTGAAGCAGATCACCGCCAAATCACTCTGCACTGCTTCCACTGTTATTGCTGTTTATAAATTATCAAGAGTTCTTCTGTGCCTTGAGCTCAATTTCCACTACTGGTTTAGGATATCGTAGGAATGGAATTTGGGGGCACCTAAGTAAGTTGCTGGGCAATAGATTCAGGATGGACAAAAGGAAATACTTCTTTACTCAATGAGTTAATTAAATTGTGCAATGATAATTACCACAAGCATAGATGGCTTTAAAAGGGGATTAGACAGATGCATGGAGGATAGGTCCATCGGTGGCTACTAGCCATGGTGACTAAAGGGAACCTCCTCCACGTCCAGAGACATTAAACCTCCAATGCTAGGAGGCAACAATAGGAGAAGGCCTTGGCTTCTGTGCCCGATCAATTGGCCCTCCATGGCAAATGGTTGGCTGTTATATGAAAAAGGATGTGGGACTAGACGGAACACTTATCTGATCCATCCAGGTTCTTCAGGTCCTTACGCCACTGAGAGCACTTTAGAGTTTTAAGGTCCACTAGCAACTGCTGTTAAATCAGGAGGCAATCTTTCTGTACCCTAACCTGGATGTCTCAGGCTAGCTCAATCTCGCCAGATCTCAGAAGCTAAGGAGGGTCTCAGCCCCAGTGTTCCCTCTAAGCTGAGTTAGTGTGAGCTAGCTCACAATTTTTTAGCCTCCGGCTCACACATTTTTCTCTTAGCTCAGGAAAGATGGCTCCAGAGCGAACTAATTTATGTAGTAGCCGAATTGCTCGCTCACAACTTTAATGCCAGGAGCTCACAAAGGAGAATTTTTGCTCACAAGACTCCACAGCTTAGAGGGAACATTGGTCAGCCCTGGCTAATATTTGGATGGGGGACCACCAAAGGAGTCCAGGGTTGCTACAAAGAGGCAAGCCATGGCAAACCACCTCCGTTCGTCCCTTGCCTTGCAAACTCTATGAGGTCACTGCAAGTGGGCTGCTACTTGACAGCCCTATCCACCACTAAAAGTTCTGTAGTTCAGGCTTTCACATGAGACCTTTCTGACGTTAACGGAACAAGTGGTGGAGCCCTTCAGTAAGCCTGGCTGGCCAGACAGACGACACTATGAAACGGTTTGCACATCCAGATTTCTCACTAGGAGAGTTGTGCGAAGGAACTCAGAATGTGGCTTCTGCTCAGCCATATGCTTCAAGCACTGGGATCCAATGAGGGATGAGCAGTGGGGTCCAGGCATGCAGGGAAAACGCTGAAGGATGCTAGCAAGGGCTTCCGGTCACGGCTCAGCTGAACCACAGCCGACGACAAATCCCCATTTGCTGCTGGGGAAGAAAATCCAGCTGACCTGAGCTGTGGGAGGCAGAAAATTGACTGCAAATAATAGCCCTGTTTTGTGCAGACACAGATTCTTTGTGCTCCAGCAGCAATCCAGGCTGGGCCGGGAGACAGCCGACGTCACGTCTGCCACGGCTGTTCCCCGGGACGGCAGCAAGTTCTTTGCTGAGCCATATCCAGCATCTCATCAAGAGGCAACTCCAGAGACCTGGTAAGAGTGTTCACCTCGCATCAACTACTGGCTCTCTTGGCAAGGAACAGGGCTTCCTGGAAGGCAAGCCCCTAAATCTGCTGGATCAAGCCTGAGCTAACCTATAGGCACCAGAGATCAAGATCAGAAGAAAGACCTAAGGTGCGCTTCAGATCTTTGTGAGCCATAGTAATAGGCCTGGCCTACATAAGTAGCAGGATATGATGGCTGAACAGACAGTTCGGGTACAGAGGGGACCCTCTAATTTCCAGACACTCCAACTAACCAGTCTCCATGTGGAGGATGGAAAAAGCCACCTCCATTGTAGAAGTAGGAACGAGCGGGGTGGAGGTTTACTCATTCATGCCCTGTCCCCATGGCACCCGTTGGCCTGTCCCCTTTTTATCGTCTCAGAGGAGAAAGGCTGATATGATGAGATTCTTGCTTCCCCCCCATCACAGCCTGGCAATTCTCACCTCCCTTCTCAACAGCTGATCCGTGGTTCTCAGCTGATAAAATTTAAAAAGCCATTAAAGAGATGAAAGAGGGCAACAGAGTGGGTAGTTATTTTACTCTAGCTCAAAGGAGAAGGCCCTGGGAGGCACAAGAGAGCCAGTTTGGTGTAGTGTTTAGGAGCACAGACTCTAATCTGGGAGAATCGGGTTTGATTCCCCACTCCTCCACATGCAGCTGCTGGTGTGACCTTGGGTCAGTCATAAGTTCTTTCAGAGCTGTTCTCTCAGGAGCAGTTCTCAAGAGAGCTCTCTCAGCCCCACCTACCTCACAGGGTGTCCGTTGTGGGAAGGGGAAGGGAAAGGGATTGTAAGCTGCTCTGAGATTCTTTCTGGTTGTGAAGGGTGGGGTATAAATCCAAGCTCTTCCTCTTCTCTTCTCCTTCCCCAGTTTAGCCTTACAAAATGTTGTGAAGTAGACTAGGCTGGGAGAGAGAGAGAGACAGACAACACAAGTGCCCCAAATTTAAAGGCAGAGTGGGATTTGAACTCAGATCTACCAGATCCCAGGCTGACACTCTAATTATTACACCACACTGGAGCATGTAGCAGGGACAGTCCCCCTTCTCTGATACCTGTCCCTGGTGAAATGCATTCCTCATTTTGAGGAGATTTTAGAAATGCCTTTTTAAGGTGCACTAGACTTCCTCAACCTTCCTCCCATATCTCCTCCCCCGGCAGATGGCAAATATTGCCAAGATGTGTCTGAGTTGCAGATATTCCATATCAAGCATAACATAACATGGTCTGTCATGAGATTCTGTATTCCGTTCAACCTTTGTAAGTATTTTTAAAAAGAAAACTATTACAGTCAGGTCAGTAGTACACATCCTGCAGATGCCCATGCAAGTATCACATGTATTTTGTTTTGGTCTGTTTTCAACACATGAAGCTGCCTTATACCGAATCAGACCCTCGGTCCATCAAAGTCAGTACTGTCTACTCAGACTGGCAGTGGCTCTCCAACAACTCAGGCTAAGGTCTTTCACCTCACTAACTACCTAGTCCTCTTAAGTGGAGATGCTGGGGACTGAACCTGGGACCTTCTGCATGCCAAGCAGACGCCACAGCCCCTCCCCAAACCTTTATGCACGGAACCTTTAAGCAATGTGTCCAACATGGAGGAGGAAAGGTATCCAAGGACTTGCTAAAAGAACAGGGATGACTTGATTCATACCAGTATCCTTATTCTGGGTAGAGAAGGGTTGGAAGCAATGTGCTTTTGCACATGTCCCCATGTTAAATAACACCCCCCCCCCCCAGCAAACAGAACACGTGGCACACCAGGTGCAAAGATTGTAGTCTAGCCCTTTGTGTACTGTATTGGTTTCCTCTCTGCAAGGATGCTGCAGCGATGGAAGCATTCAGAATCAGGATTGTCCTCACCTGCCATCTAGACTAAGGTCACTTCTGCTTTGTCATTTTCGTTACTTGTTTGTCCCTATTGCTTCAGGGTCCCCCCCCACAGTGTGTTTTGCTCTCCCAAGTAGTCCCAGAGGGAGCAAAACACATGTGGAAAGGGGGGGGGGGACCCAAAGCAATAGGGACAAAAGAGTGACAAAAATGACAGTGCGGAAGTGGCCTATGGCAGACCATTCCTGCAGCCCAACATTCGGTAGCCTTTTTCTGCCGCGTGCCTTTCCAGGTCTTAGTAAGTGCACATAGAACAAAGCAGCAGTTCAGGAGGCTTTTGCATCAAGAGATGACCCCTTTTCGAATCTGTTTCGGCCCTGAATATTGCAAAAGCAAGGTGGGAATCGTTTCAGCCCAGGGCGCTCTCAGACAGGCTCTTTAAACTGGATGCCCAGCACATTTAGATCAGGTTTTGAGTTTCAGTCGGTGCCACATTGTCACGTGTTTTACCACGGTGCCCATTTTTAAAGAAGAATTTCTAGCAGTTTTGCTCAGTGCTGGGGAATAAGGAAAAATAGCTTCACTTATTATTAAAAAAAGGTTGTTGAAATGGGCAGGGAAAAAATAAAGCGGCTCATTACAATGCACTACAAACAGTTCAAGAAGTTATCTGCCACAATTCAGAAATGCAACCGACCCACAAAGCCTTGAGAAAAATGGTTTAAAAAAAGGATCAAACTTTCATTAAAAATGAGACAAAAATGCTTGTGCTTTAAGATGTCTGAAATGCAAGGGAAAACCCAAACCTGTTCTCCATTAGACACCAAAATGGATCAATTAGATCAGAGTCCAGCAGCACCTTAGAGACTGACAAGATTTTCAGGGTATGAGCCTTGGGTGTCGAACTCATTTGTTACAAAGGCCGGATCTGACACGAATGTCACTTTTTCGGGCCACGTGTGCCCTAAAATGTAATGCCAGGTACGGGAGATATCAATTTTCTAAAGAACACAGGCAAGCCCAATTAACAATATTATATTTTTCTCAAAATACAAACATGCTTTAAACATTAACACGCTTGCAGTATCTCCTCAAAATATCTCCCTGACGTTCACCCTCGCACTTTCACTGCCCATTACACATTAGCACGGCAACAGGATTACAGGGACGAAATGCACAGCCTCTGTCATCTGGCAATAAAGGTGCTGACCAGTTACTCGCGGGCTGGAGAAGAGCCATGGATGGGCTGGTTTCAGCCCACAGGCCGTATGTTTGACACCCTGGAATAAGCTTTCGAGAGTCAAAACACCCTTCCTCAGACATGAGTAGGAACGGCGATCCAAAGCTCCATCAGACATGACTAGGAACGGAGATCTATTCCTACTTGTGTCTGATAAAGGGAGCGTTGACTCCCGGACGCTCATCCCCTTAAACGCTTGTTAGTCTCCAAAGTGGGCGCTAATCTAATTGTCCTACTGCAGACCAACACGGCTACCCTCTGGAACTATCAAAATGAATTAAGAGCCCATCTGAGAGACACCTCAATGCCCCTTCAGTCCACATATAATGGAGTCTCCTTTCTGACTCTGCCTGTCTGTGCTGCAGGCCCATGGCACACACCACACTGGTGCTGGATGCATGCCTGACCCGCTGCCTCAGCAGATTCCACCCAACAATGCTGTAGAGTAGGAGGGAGAAGCTGGCGTTGGTAACAGCTAACAGCAGTCTCCCCTGCCCTGACCAACACCCTGGACACCAGGCCCGGGAAGGCGGGATAAAAATCTAATAAATAAATAAATAAATAAATAAATAAAACAGGATGTGGCCACTGGCCAGATGTGTGTTTCACTGGAGCTGGGCAGCATCCAAGTCAAAGATGGGAATCTTTCACCTTGCTGTTACTCCTCTTTGCCGCTGAACCTGGGGCCTGAGAACCCTGTGCGGTAGACAGAGGAGACAACGTCCTTTCCCATCCTCTTGGTTCGCCTGGAATAGTTTGGCCCATGGGAGCTACAGAGGTCAGTGAAAACAGGCACCAATAAGTTCTTGGGCCTGGGTCAGCTGCATTGTGGTCCATGAGAAATGCCAAAATGATGCCTGTTTTTCTCTGTCCGTGGTGGAAAGCAATGTGTGTTCACTGCGCAACTTCTGCTTAAGGAACAGACAGGGCTGATCAGTCTCGCGCATCTGGACTGCAGCAATAAGAGTGCGGAAAGAGATCTGTGGGCTTAAAAAGAGGGCCTGGTTTTATCAGCAGCCTCTGCCTTATCCTCAGCCTCTGTTCCTTCCCAGATTCTGTTGTCTGATCTGCCTCCAAGACCTTAGACCCCAGCTATCTAGTTTAGCCCTGCCAAACTAAGCTGAGGTGCTTTGACTTGATTAAACTTGGTTCTTGGAATGCTTCCCAGAAGTTCCCATAAAAATGTTGAGGACACCTTGCTGAAGGTGATCCGAACAGCAGCACAGCTCAGTTTCAAACTGAAGGGATAAGTGGGAAGACCAGCCTTAAAATTGGATGCCTCCCTCTCAAAGCAGTGCTCCCATCAGCTGGTCTGGAAAAGCCAGATGTAAACAATCCTCTCCCCCAAATGGCTCGCTGAACGGAAGTTCCAACTAGTTGGGAGACAGTAGCCCTATGTAATCCGCTCGGTTCTCTCTAGATGTCCCAGCTGCAGATGAATGCATAGTTTAAAAATAACTTTTCCTTAAATAGAGGATGGGACCAAGGCATCTTCCCTTCATTCTTCAGAAACAATGCTTCTATCTGGCCCAGCCACATGAACAATACTCTCCCCCCAACTTCCTGCCATTTCCTGTAACATCAGAGCGAGCGCTGGCCATCTCGGCTTGGCAGTGCGCCTTGCAACACATCGGCAGTTTGATGTTCGAGAGACACGGCTGCCAACCCACAGAGGCTGAAGGACAAAGGCTCTTTGCTGCGGATTTTGGGAACATCTGGAACATGTCCGAGTCCAGTAGCACCTCCAGAGATCAATGAATTTTTACAGTGTGTAAGCCTTCATATGTCAAAGCTCAATTTGTCCAATAAACTGAGCTCTGACTCATAAAAGCTTATACCCTGGAAAAATCTGTTGGTCTCTAAAGTGCAACTGGACTTGAATTTTGTTGTGCTACTGCAGAGTAATGCGGCTACTCACCTGAAACAATCTTCTGAAGCAATGCTTTTTTGAAGAAAGAGACCCTTTGTGTTCCTCCCTCCCTATGCTAGGAGCCCACCCCCCATTAGTGGCATGCAAAGCATCTGGGCTGAATATCTGCAGGCTCCTCAGCAACTCTTGTGCCAGTGATGGTAACGGGGGTGGGGGTGGAAGGCCCATCTGGGCGCACAGCGGGGGCAGCCGGCCTCCTATGAGCAGAGCCCTTTGTCTGCACGGCCATGACATCTTCATCTGTGGGTTGAGCTGCCATGGAGGTTAGCGACCCAGGCCTGGCTTAACATGGGGAGCAGCCCTAAAGCCACGTTCAGTTCGTATCTGCTCAGAAGACCTGATAAAAAGCTGCACTGTTCAGAAGTCGAAAGCCAAGAGCTCAGGGACCCCCGCAGGACAGAGCCACATTCATACACTCTCTAATCTATCAGCACATCCCACGTGGCACTGGCCAAAGTCTTCTCTGGTCAAGGCTGCATCCCGCACTACATTCCAACACCCACCAGCTGCTGTACATTCATGCCCCAAACAGAGAACATCGTCAATGCTGGATGGGGGGGAAAACCAGACCAGTCCTGAACACTGCCGGCAGAGGCAACCGATCTTGGACAGGGCCTGCCACAAACCCATCCTGGGTCTACGTGTTCTTACATGTGTGTTGTGTGCTTGCATGCATTGCCACCACCCCAAGTTACAAAACCCTGCCTTTCACATAACTAGTGCCTTGGGGAACCCCTGGGAAGGCTGCCTCTGAAAAAGTACAAAGGGCAGAACTTTCCAGTCACTTCACCCACCCACCCCTGATGCATGTGTGTCTATGTGTGTGTGTGTGACCTAGGTGCATCGGGAGGAGCTGAAACACAGTCTGCTTTCTTAAACAGGAAAGAAACTTTATTACTGTAGATTAAATTAGAGCAGACGTGGAAAACAGCTGTCATGCCTGTCTACAGATCTAAGGAAAATAACATAAACATGGGTCTAAGCTTGGCTACGAAACAAGACAAACACCCCTGACGGCCCGCCTTGCTGTCGGGGAGCAAGTACACTCCCAGTCCCCCTAGTGCCCCTTTGCAGAGGAGTCTGGGTCCCAGCGGATGGTCCCAGCATTTGAAACAAAGAACAAAGGAAGATTCAGCCTTTCAAACCCTCCTGCTTTCTTGGGTGGGAACCTCTCCCAGTCCAGATTCAGGGGACCTGCCCCACATGAGCCGATACCCCAAACCACCTCCAATCATGACATATATCATGTAGCTCAAATCTTGATACCTCAGATCATGTTTAACAACAGTCATCTAGCCTGTCCCTCTGTCAAGTAACCAAATGGCTACCTCTGAACTGAAACGCATCTCCAGCCCTCTCTGACCTCCGGGTGCAATTTATTGCCCTCTTCCTTGAGAAAATAAACTGCTGTTACAGTCTCAGGAATTCCCTGAAGCTCCTCACGGGGGCCTTACTTTCAAGTCCTCCAAGACTCAGTCCCAGAGCATGTTTTGAATTCCAGGGACAAACCCCAGGACCCTTATAAATAAAGCCATTTCAACTGGGCTTAGGAAACCTTCCAGTGGATTGTGTACCCTGTTGTTAGAGAAATAACACCATTTTAGAACATCTGTCTTTGCTTTCAAAAATGTCTTCCACTGGCTCAGAGCTCAGCAGACGGTGCAGAAATCACATAATTACTTGGTCATGAACCTGGCTGGCAGAACATTTCACACTGCCTGCTAGGGCTACTGAACATCAGTGGCTACTACCCATTGGTGACTAACGGGAGCCTCCACAACCAGAGGCAGTAAACCTCTGAATACAAGTGTAAGGGCACAACATCAGGGGTAGATCTTGACCTCTGTGCCCTGTTGCTGGGAATCCAGAGGAACTGGTTGGCCACAGTGTGAGACAGGATGCTGGACTAAACGGAGCACTGGTCTGATCCGGCAGGGCTCTTCTTATGTTCTTAACTAATTAATTCTGTGATCTCCTGATTACAGAACTGAGTTCCCTGGGGCAGAATGGCAGCTTTAGAGGGTATCACATATCAACTGAGCATCTTCCTGTCCCCAGGCACTGTGCCCAAATCTCCAGGAATTTCCCAAACTGGGGATGGCATGCCTATCGCCTGCTGAAACCAAGTTGAATTGTAAGCAGTGTGCAGCTGTGCTGTCAAACACAGACCCTCTATTTACTCTGCAGAAAGCCACGCAACGCATATTCTCATACTGCTAATTTGATCATGTGACTTAGCTTTTAATCGGACCCACGAGCTGCCTGATCCAGGAGACCGGGACTCCCACCTCTACCTCCTCCTCAACATTTCATTAGCTCCAGAGTACGCAAAACGTTAACTATTACCCATTGATTTTGGTACTCTCACCAAATGCTGGCATTTTTTCAAGGAAGTGGTTTCCATATACTAGAATGGAGAAACATCCTTCTGGGTTTTTTTGTGTATAGCACACTGAACCCCACTTGAACATAGATGTAATTTTGCCATATGCTAAGAGAGTCTGACTCTCTACTCTGATGGCAGCAGGTCTCAAGTGGGGAAAAGATCTCTCCCAGCTCTGGCTACTGGAGTTCCTGAAAACAGAGATGCTGGAGACTGGACCTGGGACCTTCTGGGTGCAAAGAGCAGGTGCACTACCACAGAACAACAGTCTGTCTCCAACCAACAGGAAGGACAGCAGCTGACAGTTGTCAACAACGGGTGGAATTTCTCCTTTATTCCCAGTACTAATGTGCTGTGCTCAAGGGATTAGTTCAGGTCTGGTTCAGAAGCTTTCCATCTAGTCATAATAAGCAGCATTTTTAAGACAACCAGAACTAGCTTTAAGCAGCCCAGCCATGCTCCCAGCGATAGTAGTGAAAGAGATTTCTTCCTAGTATTACTTAACCACGGGTGGTTGTGGATCTCAACAAATCCACTAGGGTTGAACAGAACTAAATAGGTCAGTCAGGTGGCATCTGGAGCACTAAATGCTTTTGGAGGGGCATCAGCTGCTGCTGATTTATTTTTTACAAAGACTTTCCTCTTCTCAAGACAAGCTATTCCATCCCGGGAGTTTAAAACAGCTCACGGAGCCACCATACACTGTGTCTGACTGCCGTTCTACTATGGTCAACACTTTTAACTGTGAATGGCAGCAGCTTCCTAGGGTCTCAGGAAGAGGTTTTTCCTTTTACCTACTTTTGATCCTTTTAAACAGAGAAGCCAGGGATCCCCGTATGTGCCATGGAGAGCCTTGTGCTCTGCCGATCAATCTGCTGGTTGTCCCCAGTCCAAGGGATGTCCGCTTAGCCACGACCAGGGTCAGGGCTTTTTCTGCCCTGGCCCTGGCCTGGCGGAACATGAGATCAGGGCCCTGCGGGACCTACTGTCGTTCCGCAGGGCCTGTAAAACAGAGCTGTTTCCCCAGGCTTTTGGTTGAGGCAGCAGGCATCCAGTGAAAAGTCTGCCTCCCCTGCTGAAGTCCACCATATCTATGTGGCCCAGATCAACTAGACCTCAGAGACCTAGCGACACCAGCTCTGGACACTGTGTGCACTAACAAATAGTGCAATCTGTTTTAAATTATTGTTCTTAACTGTTTTAATCTGATTATCAATGTATTTATATTGTATTTATATATTGTGATGCCAAACGGCTCCGTAATCCGTCCTGAGCCCACTTGTGGGAAGGGTGGAATATAAATCCGAAGAACAAAATAATAAAATAAAATCTGGCCTAAAAACTTTTTTTTTAAAGGCCAGATAAAGTTAAGGAAGGAAAATCTGAAGGTGAACTTAAAAAAAAAGAAAAGAAAAGAAAAAAGCAACAGATGTATTTGGTAGACTAATATTTTGGTTTAAATGGGAAGAGGTAGATGTAAAGGCTTGCCTAACTAGAGAACCTAGATACTATTGCTGACTTATGAATTATTATCAAGATATATGGATTAATTGGAAAAAATGAATTTATATGTAGTACCAAAATTGTATTGGAGAGAAATTAGCTGTTACTGCTTGGATTATGCATTTATGATGTATTTGTGGTGTAAAGGTGGTGGGTATGTACATGTTTAAAAAACCCAATAAAAATATGTTAAAAAAATAATAAAATAAAATAAATAATAAACCTGGGACCTTCTGCATGCAAAGCAGATGCGGCACCGTTGAGCCATATCCCCCCTTGAAAGGTGTGACAAACCAGTGCTCCAGGCAAACCATTCACTGACCCCCATTTTTTTCCCAGCCTGGGCTTTGAAAGAAGGATTAATTCATCGACTGGGTTTGAATGATGTGAAGCCTGTGTCCTCTTTAACCCCATATCACAGCGCAGATGGAGCAGAAGAGTCAACTGCAGCCAGGAACCCAGGTGCACCTCTCCTGGGTTTCTCCACTGCTGCACCATCTGGGCTCACAAAGTCCCCTGAGACCATGACTCACCTAATGAAGTAGCAGCAAAAAATGAGGCTAAGGACGAAGACGAAGATGCCGGTGCCGAAAATCACCATGTAGATGTTCAGCGGTAAATCCTGGAAGGTGATGGGAGGCATGGTGCAGGATTTGTTGGTATAAATCAGCCCCAAACTGCAGAAGCATCCTTGGAGCAAGGGAAGAGACAGAAGACAGATCACCAAAGTGAAGACAGGAACGCAGAACATAGGAGGAGGACGGTTGTCACCTCAGCAATAAATTTCAGCCATCTCTTCTCCTCCAACGTAATTTAGTACATACATTGGGGAATAGCCAGAACTGGTTGACGTATTTAAAGAATTTATATTCTGCCTTTCAACATAAGATGCCCTCAAGGTGGCTTGTATACAAAACTGATAAAGAATGGAGAACATAAGCACACAGGAGGGGCCCTGCTAGATCCAATCAAGAGTCCATTTAGGTCACTATCAGATTTCCGACAGTGGCTAAACAAATGCTCCCAGAAGTCCATTTATATATTTAGGCATTTATATCCTGTTTTTCTCTTTACTGGTGACCTAAAGCAGCTTATAACAGCCTCCTTTCTTTCACCTCTGAGTCTAGGGTTGCCAACCTCCAGGTGGGAACTGGAGATCTCCTAGAATTAGAATGGATGTCCAGGCAAGAGAGATCAGTTCCCCTGGAGAAAATGGCTCATTTGGAGAGTGGACTCTATGGCATTATACCCCACTGGGGTCCTGCCTCTCCCTAAACCCCTCCCTCTCCAGCTCCACCCACAAAATCTCCAGGAATTTCCCAACCCAGAGCTGGCAACCCCACCTCTGACGTACAGGTCTTGAGCAGTATCAATCAATCCCAACTAGGAATAAGAGGAAGGAAGAATTCAAGTCAGAGAGAGCAAGCTATACCCTGTTAGAGATGATGTCTTGTCACAGGCTACCTGAACTCTAATGGCCTGAACAAGGAATTCAGCTAACAAAAGAATATTTGCTGGCTAGAATCCATTAATAATGTAGCAACTAAAATATCTAGGGGAAGGTCATTTCGCTGGCACAAAAGTGGTTTGAACCATTTCTCTAGCCTCCCTACGCCATGAACATTTAAACAGAACGTATTTCACATAGCTTACAACATTTGTCTCCCATCTTCCATGTTATCCTCACAACAACCATCCTGTGAAGGTTATGCTGAGAGAGAGTGGCTGACTGGAAGTCAATCCACAAGTTTCCATCGCATAGTGGGGATTAAAACCGGAGCCTCCCAGATCCTAGTGAGACACTCTAACCACTACGCCATGCTGGATCCAAAGCCTTCTCTTGCTGTAGTCTCCCACAGCACTGCTATGCTAAGGCACACGGCCTCTGAACATTCACTGCTGTTGGTGCACTGCTCTTCCATTTGTCTAGTCCCTTTTAAAAGTGAAATAAAACACACACAAATCAATGTTAAAATTCACCAATAAATAATAATTCGGAAGCAGCAAAATCACACGCATATGCATGAGAATGTGATGAGAAAACAGCAGCATCAAACTAGAAAAAGAAATCTTCATTACCAAAGTATCAGAGAACAAGATGGCCTTTGCATGGGGCCTAAATGATGGCACCCAGTAGCATGATTAGTTCCAAAGTTCCAGAGCTTGGGCCATCACAGAAGAGGCCCTCTCTTAGATAGACACTTTTCTCATTTCTGAAGGTTTGGTTACAGCATACTAAGACCACTGAGGTTTGAATCCCCAGTCTTCCGTGGAAGTTTGCTGGATGGCCTTTGGCCAGTCACACCCTTTGCCAAACTTACCTCACAGAGCTGTTACTGTACACTGCCCCTCCTTCCTGTTATATGCTTTTGTTTAATTGTTGTTTTTTAATTTTTAGAAAGCTTGTTTTAATGGTTTGGACTGTTCACCACCTTGGGGACTCTAAGTGGGTCGAAAGGAGGCACAAAAATGGTTTAAATTTATTTATTTTTATTTACATTTGTTACGGTTTGCCTTTCTCACTGAGAGTCAACGCAGACTAAACAGTGGAAATCAGTGCAATTGACAGAATAATACATTTGATAAACTAAGTAATAGGGCTAGGATGAACAGAAATCTCTGGGAAGAAAGCTTAAGTATTTGACAAAAATTAGCATTGCCGAAAAGTGGAATTATGTAGGTAGATAAGAATGTAGGAAGAGCAAGATAACACATACAGCAAACAGATAATATATGCCGCACAGAATAGTGTAGCCCACAGTCCTGTTCCCTTTGTTAAATCACCTTCTTGGATCATAAATAAATAAATACACAACAATAATACTGTGAGAATAAAATGGAGGAGGAAAGAAGGAAGCTGTGAGCCACTCTGGACCTACGCTGAGGGAAAAAGGGGTATAAAAAGTCAAAATAAAATTATAAAACAAATTCTTCAAACGATGACCTTAACTGATGGCCAGGTTCCTGAAAGAGAAAGTGGTCCTTTAGCTATGCAGGCCACTGGAAGTCTAACTGCGAACAGTCAAAACCAGTCCTCTGAACTGAGTCTGGCAATGAACGGAAAATCACTGAAGAGCTTTGAACAGCAGCACAATATGCTCATAGTGCTAGTAAATAATGCCCAGTCTCCCCAGCAGTTAGTCCTCAAACCCGATCTCTATCCCACCCTTCCTCAAAGGAGCCCACGTAACCCAGCATGGCTCTCTTCCCCCTCCATCTTAGCCTCACCGCAACCCTATGAGAGAGCAACAGGCCTAAGGTCACCAGGCAAACGTCCCTGGCTGAGGGGAAATTGAATTCAGGGTCCCCCCTCCCATCTTGGTATGATGCTTTAACCACTACACTGATTGGACCAGACAACAAATGAAGTAGGATGTGAAGAAGAGAATGGCACCGAAGACCGTCTCTTTCACTTGGTAAGACCAGAGGTGCACCTTCACCCCATATGGGTGCTACATCAACATAAGTGCTTAAGTGAAGCAGCCACCTCACACCAGACTATGCTTTTGTACTACATCACACAATATTTTGAGGACAGCAATTCACTTCCTCCAAGATGTTCAGAATGGCATACAGGGGTCTCCCCTCTGTTTTGCTTCTAACAACAATCCAGTAAGGTAGGTTAGGCTGGGTGACTAGGCTGAGGTCACCCAGAGAGCTTCCATAGCTGAGTGGAGATCTGAACCTGGGTTTTCCAAGTCCTAGTCTCACACACTAATTACTGCACTCAAACTTCGTTCTCACATCTGTCTGTTAACTCTTGTATTTGTATGCTAATTTACTGCCATTCACAGATCTTGCCAACCACCTCAATCCAGTCTCAGCTATAATTGCTCAGTTACTTAGGCATCTTGACTCTAACTAGCCCGTCCTGGCAAATAATTCCCCCCCATATGTAATGGTTGAGGGAATTCTGTTTTCACTGTATCTGAATAATTTATTTATTTATTTCTTCAAATTGGTACCCCGCCCTCCCTACCTAAGCACGCAAGTACACTTGCACATGAAAGCTTATACCTTGAATAGAACCTTGTTGGCCTTAAACGTGCCAATGGACTCAGACTTTGTTCTACTGCTTCAGACAAACGCAGCTACCCACCTGAAACGAAACTACACCTGAAACTAAACTACACAGTCATCAGTCAATCAGACAGTGCTTTTACAGGCTTGTGTGAATGAACACTGAGCAACCACCCACCACACTGGCACAGAAGGCATGGCATCAATTCCAGGCAGCTACAGATAAACATAATAATTGTGTACTGTCAAGTTGCAACCAACTCATGGCAACCCCAGGCCCATGGGGTTTTTGAGACAAGAGATGAGTGGTGGCGGTTTGCCAATACCTTCTTCTGAACAGCAACCCTAGTTTCCCTCCGTAGTCTCCCATCCAAGTATTATCCACAGCTTAGCTTCCAAGCTCTGATGAGATTAGGCTAGGCTGGGCTACCAGGCTGCTACAGCTACCCCTTTAAACTGGTACAACTATTTTATGTTTAAAATAAGCAGAAGTCTTGTGGCATCTTAAAGACAAGGCTTTATTCCAACATAAACTTCCACAGCCTGCAGTTTTATTTTGGAATAAAAATTTGTTGGGTCTTTTAGGTGCCTTAGGACTCCTGTTCATTTGCAGCAGCAGACAAGTCAGGCCACCCTTATTGAGACTGCTTCAGACTAAGCACTCTACAGAGAATCCTGCGATATTGACTCTTGCAAATGGCAATAACTAATACATTAGCTGTTCATCTACATGTGTGCTCATGCATTCCGACACTCAATCCTCCATACGCTAGGCTGATCAGGTAATGTAGCTGAGTCAACAGCCGAATAGGTGACTGATCAAACATCTGAAGAAATCAAAGGAGGTATCTTGCGCTCACTGCCTTTGATCTTGAAAAGACAACTGTACAGCAGTGCCATTAACTCAGTCTCCTCCCAAACTGTTCTGCCTGGAGCAACGAATGGGTGATCAAGATGACCTCTGAGACACACTCCTTCATGACTGCAGTATGACTGGCTTGGTCATGACCACAGCTGATCCATAACCAGAAGCTGAATTTTGTATGCACTTATGTGCTGCAAAAAGGCAAAAACCCCTGTAAGGTTTTTTGTTTTTTTGGAAGGGGGCTTAAAAGAGCATGGGATGATTTACTGGGAGGGAACACATCAGCTTGTTGCCCCCACAACTCAGATTGTTTGGGCTAATTCAAAGAGGGCTAGAGAGAGAAAGACGGGCCAAAGCAAACTATTCGTGACTAGTCCATCAAAGCAAACTGCCCACATCTCCTGGAGTCTCAGGGTAAGGACGGCTATCAAAGGCTCCTATGGGAATGTACTCCAAGCCCAGTGCAAACTTGTTTGGCTCAAAACCAGATGGTTCAGGATGCAGCAGGAAACAGTCATGAATTATGAAAGGGAGGTGGTAAATTGTGTGATATGAGCAGAAAAACTGTACTTGCCTTCAAATAATAATAACCTATTTAATTTTTTTTTCTTATGAGAGAAAAAAATCTCAAAGTACCAAAAACATCTATGCAGTTATTTAAATAATATGTAATTAAATATCCAGAAAAATGAAGAATTCAAAATTCAACCATTTTTATTTATCTTTGACTGGGCTGCTGCTGGGGGGTGGGGTGGGGGGCAGAATATGTAGAAAGCGCAGGTTTGAATGTAAGAAAAACTTTGCTGGATCAGACCACTGGTCCATCCAGTCCAGTATCCTGCCTTACAGAGCGGCCAGTTACCCCAGAGGGCCAAAGTAGAGCACAAAGGCCAAAGCAGTCTATTTAGTTTTACTGAGACCTTTCTCCAAGGAAATCAGGGTGACATACATAAGAAGAGCCCTGCTGTATCAGACCAGCGGACCATCTAGTTTGGCATCCTGTTTCCCCACAGTGCCAATTCGATGACTTAGACCTACCTCCTGTTGCCATGCAGTAGCTACTACTACCAACCATGGAGCTTCTTTTAGCTGCCATGGCCAAATGCTATCAATGGACTTGTCCTCTGATCGCCTTTTAAAGCCATCTACACCGGTGGCCACCACTACACCTCAGTAGCAAGGAGTTCCATGATAAAACTATGTATTATGTGAAGAAACATTTTCCTTTATCTTGAACCTACTGCCCATCAACTTCAGTGGGTGTCTCCTTGTAGCATGATAGAAGAGGCAGAAAAAGATCTCCAGAGCACAAGCGAACTAAACTACAGTATGCCTGAGGACACCATGGTGCCTGCTAACACCTTTCCTGGGTGCCCTGAGTGTTTTTGGAAAGTGGATGGGGCAGGAGTAGCATTTGTCTAACAAGGCTTCTGATTGGTTATGCGTATTCAAAAATAAATTTCTTTGGCAAGCAGCTGCCGCCACTGTAAAAGAATCTTTACCGAGTGACTGAAAGGTAAGCTGTGGGAATGCACGAAAATACTTAACAATATGTTCATTTAAAAAGGCATCCTGTAAAGCAGAGCTTCTGTTCGAAATGTTGAAGCGTTACTACTCAAGTGATGCATATCCTCACTCCCTGACATTCTGTGATTGGCTCCACCTCCCGTGGCAGCCATATTGTGGTTGGTTCCACCTCCTCCAGCAGCCATTTTATACTTGTGCCCATCAATGTGCGTCAGAATCCCAAAGGAGTCTGCAAATCGAAAAAAGTTTGGGGACCCTTCATTTAGCATAATGACAGGCCTCTAAATTAAAAATAAATATCTAAATGATCATTTAGCTTCATGGTCAACTGGGGATTTGACCAGCGGGGAACAAGGACTTTCCCCATCCCGACCAGGACTCCGCAGTTCTAGCCAAACACATTATAGTTCCATGGCACCACATACCCCCCTTCAAGCACATGTGATTCCCATATTTAATAATATCAAAGCTAACCCCCCTAAGCACAGAATCCTAAAGGTCCACAGGAACGAGGTGGCCAGGGCAAGGGGCAGCAAATGCAGATGCATTGGGACCAAGAGAGCTGATGCAGAACCAGCCACTGGGGTGCTTGTTCATCAGCCCCAGAAGCAGCAGCAAAGACAGGATGGTTTGCCTGGAACAGCCGTCTGTTTCCTGGCCAAAAATAGAAAATGATCAAAACATGATCAAATCCACTATTTAAAGAATCACTCCACAACAAGAGGTTATGTTGCTTTTTTCTCTTGAGAATCAACAGCTGGAGCTGGTTGCAGGAAAGCTTGTTAGAAAGCAAGGGGGGTAAAAATAACACACCCCAGTGGCAATTAATAGCAATTCAGAAATCATAAACAATGTATTAAGGAAAAAATAGGATGGCTGAGCAGGGGTCCAGTTCTCCGGCAGAAACAAGCCCCTCTCTCTATTAGCAGTTGCTGAGCACCGGCCATTCAGCACCAAGCAACCCATTTCTACCACAAAGTGGGGGAAAAAACAACCCAACTTCAAGGAGAAATTGCTATCTTAATTATGTAAAGAACAGAAATGTGCCCGTGGAAGCACTTAATCCTTGGGGGGGGGGGGGGAGGGAGCAGCTGGTACAGAGGGTTCAAACAAGGCCGATGATTATTGTGTGGGTGTCGGTGTGGACTGAAACCCGGAAAGATGTGCGTGCGTGCACACACAAACACTGTACTCTCAAGGACAGGATGTTCATATGTGACCATCCTGGGTGTTGAAGGCAGAGAGAACGTAAGGTGTAAATGTATAGTGAGGACTGGCCTGGAACAATCTCTCCCCCCCCCAATACTATTTGAGGTGAGGGCTGTGCACATATCCGCTTTCCTCACACGTAGGGTTGCCAGACTCCAGGGGGTGGCCAGAGAGCTTCTAGAATTACAACTCGTCTCCAGACTACAGGGATCAGTTCCTCTGGAGAAAATGGCTACTTTGGGGAGTGGACTTTACAGCATTGTATCCTGCTGAGGTCCCGCTCCTCTCCAAGCCCCACCCTCTTCTAGCTCTACCCCGCCCCCCAAAATCACCAGGAATTTCCCAACCCAGAGCTGGCAACCCTATTCACACGGCTGAGGAACTTTCCTGACAGCAGAGGGTAACATGCATGCACTAGGCCCACACGTACACATGAACACATACGCCTTAATCTGAATTAGACCATTGCTTTATCAAGGTTGGAGCTGCGGTGGCTCAAGTGGTTAAGACGCTGAACTGCAGGCTGTGGAAGGTCGGTAGTTCAGCAGTTCGAGACCCGAGCGTGCCGCATGACGGAGTGAGCTCCCGTCTCTAGTTCCAGCTCCTGCCAACCTAGCAGTTCGAAAGCAAGAAATTGCAAGTAGATAAATAGGTACCACTTCGGTGGGACGGTAACAGCGTTCCGTGCGCCTTGGTGTTCAGTCATGCCGGCCACATGACCACGGAAACGTCTTCGGACAGCGCTGGCTCTTCGGCTTTGAAACGGAGATGAGCACTGCAACCCTAGAGTCGGACTCAACTGGCTTTCGAGCAAGGGAACCTTTACCTTATCAAGGTTAGCCTTGTCTACTCAGACTGGCAGTGGCTCTCCAGGGTCCCAGGTCTTCCACATCACCTACTTTTAGCTGGAGATGACAGGGACCGAATCTGGGACCTTCCGCATGCAAAGCATAGGCTCCTCCACTGAGCCACAGCCCCTCCCAGGCAGAGTGGGGTGGTGGTGGAGGATACTGTTGGCCAAAGGAAAGCAAGCATGGTTTGCCTATGGTCAGTCAATACTAGGACTTTCCCAGGCAGATGATCTTAAGGAGGCCCACTATGGGGTCCTGAGAGCACTTGGACCACGGCACAGATCTCCCCAGGATCCTTCTGCCTGCCGATTCCGTGGACATACCTGATGGGACAACGGTCCTGACAGAATGGGATGACTGGTCTCCTCAGGGTGCTCTTGCTGGCTGATTTGTTGGAGCTGCTGATCGAGAGGCCCATGGCTAATTCCCCCCTCCACCTTGTGTTCAACCCAGAGGCTGAGGCGAGCCTTTGCTTTTGGTGCGAGGGGGGGAATGTGGCTCAGAGAGAGCCCTGCCTTTAGTCTTTGCTGCTGCAACAAGACTTAAGAAGTCGATTTACTGTCAAATCCCAGCTGAGTTTCTTCTCCTGTCGAGAAAACACAAGCAGGAGTCTCACAGCGCCTGAAAGATTTATTGCAGAAGCAACTTTTGAGGGCTATGGTCCACTTCATTAGATGCAAGAGCATTTAAGAAAGGTCAGCTTGCACAGAGTTGCCGTGCGGGGGCAACAGTGCAGTCTGGCTTCGGTAGCCGATACCAAAGCTGAAGTGGGTGC
>NW_015169795.1:880400-882183 GCF_001447785.1 Gekko japonicus | reverse complement strand
TATACCACTGAGCCATAGCCTTATCCTGGGGGCAGCAGGGTCTGTGTCAAACACTAAGGCTTGTGTCACTGCATGTTAGCTGAGCAGCCAGGAACCACTGATAAGACCCATCCTCCAGGAATCTATCTAATGCCCTTTTAAAGCTGTTTATTCCTGTGGTCATCATCACTATCTCTTCGGGCAGTGAATTTACATTTTAATCACTCTCTGTGTAAAGAAGTATTTCCTTTTGTCTGTCCTGAATCTACTGCCCATCAGATTCATTGGATGCCCTCCAGTTCTAGTATTTTGGGAGAGGGAGGAAAATCTGTCAACTCTCTTCACCCCATGCATAATTTTATAAACCTCTATCATGTCTACTCTTAGTTGTCCCTTTTCTAAAAGTTACAGACTCTTCAGCCTTTCCTCATAGGGAAGGTGCTCCAACCCCCAACCACCTTGGTTGCCCTCTCCTGTACTTTTTCCAGCTCTGTGATGTCCTTTTTGAGATATGGTGATCAAACTGCCTTGTGACTTCCTCCTGTGGTTAACTTTTTGCTCATGACATTTAGTAATATTCTATAATGTAAATATTTTACTTATGACTATGTATTTTGTATTTCTTTTCATTATCTTGTGACTAATTGGTCTGTGAGCATTAACAAATGAAACTGAAATTGAAAATGGTGACCAAACTATACAGTCTTTTTTAATAATGACTGTGAACAGCAATTTCAGGGAGTGTGGATGTAATCACTCATCAGCAGATACTGGACCAATAAAAATTAAATTTAGGAAACTCTTGCACATTATCTACATTTGTAGGTGCACACCTCAGGTACTTAAGTGTACACCCCCCCCAAAAGTAAGGGATTAATTAGACAAACATATGCATCAAAACAAGCCAGCTTCAGCAGCCTGTCAAGTGTACACTTGGGGGCAAAGCTAGCTTTAGAGCCTCTTAATGCATGGAATGGTCATTACCATTTGCAGGCTTAAACAAGAGCTTGGTGTGAAGATACAATATATTTGGGTTATTTCATTTACCACACAAGTGTGTGTGCGCGCCTTACTTTTTAATGCTTCCTTTTAACCATTTGTTCACTATCCCGGTTGCGACACAGGTTTTAAACGAAACCCAAACACCGTTACGACAAAGTTTGAAAAGTATCTGGAGAAGTGTGCACGTATACGAAAGCTTATACCCAGAATTAAACTTTGTTGGTCTTAAAGGCGCCAACAGACTCGTACGTTGTTCCGCTGTTCTTCCCCACCTCAAACCCTTTCAGGCTAAAACGCCTGCGTCTCAAACACAAGGTTTTGCTAGAGATTCAACGGAGATTGCGATGGACCCCGATACAAACTCTTCCCCGCTAACTGCACAAAACAGTTTTAAGAGGAAAGGGGTCGGGAAATTACCGAGCACAAAAATATAAGGGTGGGCTGACTTCAGTGGGGAAGGAAAACACCCATTTTATTTTCACAACCATATTTTCGGAAGCAGCGGATTTGCCTCCACCCAGCCCGCTTGCAATCGCCCTTTCCACACCTCCTATCCAACACAGCGACCGAGTCGAAACCCGACCTAATTAAGCCTTCTTCTAACGTCTCCCCCCCCAGCACGGCGAGGCACCCCCTCCCGCCCCACTCTTCCGCTCACGCCCGGCCTTCCGCCGGCCTTCCGCTCTGGGCCCGCCACCTCACTCCTTCTTCTAACGTCCCCCCCCCCAGCACGGCGAGGCACCCCCCCCCGCCCCACTCTTCCGCTCACGCCCGGCCTTCCGCCGGCCTTCCGCTCTGGGCC
>NW_015169795.1:880118-880306 GCF_001447785.1 Gekko japonicus | reverse complement strand
AGTTGCAATGGTGGCTGAGGCCGCTGTTGTTACTTTCCGTCAGGGAAGCGGTTTGAGTTTACCTCAGAGGCTACTGGTGCTTTTGTCCTCTGCATCTTCCCTCACGTTGGGCGATTTTGCATTGGCTTTTCCCTCCGTTGTTTCAGCAAACCCAGTTGGAACAGAAATTCCCCTCTACACTGCTGCAT
>NW_015169795.1:875704-875830 GCF_001447785.1 Gekko japonicus | reverse complement strand
TTCCATTTTATCAGCCTCACTGTGACTAGCTTTCCACTGCTTAAAGGAATCCCTTTTACCTTTTACAACGAATTACCTTTTACAATGAAGGAGAATGAGGAGTAATGGGGAGTGGGTAAGAGTAGG
>NW_015169795.1:860949-875250 GCF_001447785.1 Gekko japonicus | reverse complement strand
TAAACAGTTTGCTGTTCTGAGGTAAATGTGTCCAATCTCCAGGGGAGGGCTGGAAATCACTCAGAATTACAACTGCTTTCCAGATGGCAGAGATCAGTTCCCCTGGAGAAAATGGTGGGCTCTGTATCCTTATATGCTGCTGAGGTGGAACCTGTATGACAGCCAATGTGATGTAGCAGTCAGGGCTTCAGAGCATGGGAGAGGCTGCAGGTGTGTGGGGGGTGGAAAGCTGAAGAGTGAGGGGGAAATAAAGGTAGGTTGATGATTGGCTGGGAAGGAGATCTAGTTTGTAATGTTTCAATTTGTTCTCAGCTTCTACCTTCCAGAAACATACCTACTTAGTTAAAGCAAACAGAATGGAGGTTTGCAGCATTTTCAAGACCAGGATTTCTCTCCCCTACTACTGGTGGTAAATTGAGTCGTGTGTCATCATGGTCACTGAACTTACTGGGTATGCCTTTGATCTTTGCAACTTTGTATAGTATTATGCTGTAAAAAAATTCAGTCCTTAAGGCACTACTTAGAAAATCCTTAGATAAAATATTTAAACACTAAACCCTGTCCATACTATGTTGTCGAAGGCTTTCATAGCCGGATTTCACTAGTTGCTGTAGATTTTCCAGGTTGTGTGGCTGTGGTCTTGGCATTGTAGAAACCTGACGTTTCGCCAGTAACTGTGCCTGGCATTCTCAGAGGTATAACACAGAAAGATGGAGTATTCTCTGTGTCAAAGTGAGAAGAAAATGGTAGGCAGGTAATTTACATCTACTCCAGAGGGTGGGGTAGGGCTAAGTAATTGGAAGTGTTGTCCAGCCTTTCAGTGTCTTGGAACAAAATACCGTGTCCTGTTTGAGTTAGGCTATGTTCAGCCACTGCTGATTTTTCAGGTTGGTCAAGTCTGCAGTGTCTTTCATGTTCTTTTATTCTTGTCTGAATGCTAAACTGTGTGGTCCCGATGTAAACTTGTCCACAACTGCATGGTATGCGGTATACTCCTGCAGAAGTGAGGGGGACTCTTCTGTCCTTTGCCGATCGTAGCATCTGTTGTATTTTTCTGGTGGGTCTGAATACTGTCAAACAGGACACAGTATTTTGTTCCAAGACACTGAAAGGCTGGACAACATTCCAATTACCATGTCAGATTACACAGGGAAGCCATTGAAATTCATAAACATAAACACAATTTCAACAGGAAAGAGAGTTTAAAAATAAATAGGGCATGGTTTCCTGTCCTGAAAGGCTCTACATCTGACAATAGCACTACAGATAAGATTAGAATTTCAAAAGCCAATCCACATACAAAAGAACCTTCTAAGGAAACAGGAAACCTCCTCAGGAAACAATCCAATATACAAAAGGACCTCCTCAGGAAAGCTCTTCCTACAAGATAATTACTTAGCCCTACTGTACCTTCCGGAGTAGATATAAATTACCTGCCTACCATTTTCTTCTCACTTTGACACAGAGAGTACTCCATCTTTCTATGTTATACCTCTGAGGATGCCAGTCACAGTTACTGGTGAAACATCAGGTTCTATAATGCCAAGATCATGGGCACACAACCCGGAAAATCTACAGCAACCTGTCCATACTGTCTAGATATAAAAGGTACGGGAGGTCTCTTCCTGGGAATGCTTTTTATACATTTGAGTATCTCCTGTTTTAAGGCTACATAGGACAGATAAAAACTTTGCAGAATTATTCCCCGTACCTATCAACACCCCCCCTGCAAGGTTGCATTCAGTCACTAAGCTTAATGGGCTCACACCAATCCACAGAACATAATATAAACTTGTTGAATCAGAGCAAATCTATTATAGATTTCCCACCTGTCTGTCTAAAGTAAAGCTGGTAAACAAAAACACAACATGTATTACAGAGCTAGTAAGTGGCTGGCTGCTTTAAACTGTGGCATGAACAGGCTGGAAGACAAAGCAGCAACTCATGGGCAGTGGGAGAGATTTCTCTCTCTCCTTCTGTTCACAACAACCTGGGTGAGAAGTTAGGCAGATAGTGTCAAAATGCTGATCTTCACAGATCTGCCCTCTCTGCCCCTAGCCAAGCTCTCACATTCTAGCCTTAGAGATTTCTTTTATGGAATGGCTCCGTTTTGCCTCAGTGTGGCTGAGGCCTAATTTCAGATCCACAGATGGTGGAGTAACAATGACGTTCCTTCCATAATATATATATGAAGTATGACTGATTAGTTTTAATATTGTTTCCCATCCAATATGTCCCCAAAGTGGCTTACAGACAAGCCATAAAATACTCCCACAGAAACATCTGAGTAGGTGTATTCATAGCTAAGCCACAAGTTGAACTGGAAAATTTCCAGGACATATACACACCTGTGTACACTACATTAGGTATAAGTTATTAGATGTCCTGTTATTACATATTACTTTTTATAGTCCCACTTTGAGTACACTTTTTGTACCTAGAAATCAATTTTCAAGGTCAAGATACATGTATATAATTTTACTTTGCCTACAAAATATTTGTGAGCTATGAACAAACAAGTGTCAGGGCCCTCCTCAAATATTTTACAGGCAAAGGTCAACATTTAGACCAAGACAAAAAAGTTGCCGTTCAAGTTCAATATACTTATGCAAAGATTTGTTATCAGAAAACTCTAATACCAGTGGGGAGCTGTGTTCAGCCACTTGTGAATTGACTTTGTGAACAGAAAGAATGACTACAAACTGAGATGTGACAAAGACTTTGGTCGAAACGAACAGCTAAAATCTCGAGCAAGTTCGTCTTGGTGGGACTTCGGTCTCTGGATGTGCAGCTACTGAAACAAAAAGAATATGTATTAAATTATCCATACTTTGCATAAGTATATTGAACTTGTACGGCAACTTTTTTGTCTTGGTCTACTCTCTAGGGTTGCTGGGTCCTTGTTGTTGTTTCCTAAAGGTCAACATTTACACATGCTGATGTTCTACACAAAGTATTCATGTATTTCACCTATACTATACAATGTAACATACATAGTGAATCTAAGAAGGTTCTTCATGCAAGTATATTCACATCTCACCTGTGTAGGGCTACAAGGAATCCACTTTCCAGCTGATGGCCACCATTGGGAACATTTGAAACATCTTTAATATAACCAAGGTTTGAGTTTTAGAGGACCAAAAAAATTTAAAGCTCTGCCTTTGAAAACAATATTTGAAAGGACGTTCAAAAATCTGCATACTGATTGAGCCAACAACCATTTGAAATCCATATAATATCAAACTGAAAATTATTCCGATTATCAACAGCAGATAAAATGTAGGTACTCCGCCCCTAGTGCAGAGTCTTCTGTTGCTTGGTAAGGCCAGACAGAGTCTAAAGGGATTGCATTGGCTAGAGAGACTAAAAGCTTCCTAAAGCAAGACTCCAACCCTGAGCACAAAGAAGAAGAGATTGGATTCATACCCCGCCCTTCACTCAGAGTCTCAGAGCGGCTTACAAACTCCTCTCCCTTCCCCTCCCCACAACAGACACCCTGTGAGGTGGGTGGGGCTGAGAGAACTCTGACACAAACTGCTCTTTTTCAAGGACAGCTGTGCCAGAGCTTGTGACTGACCCAAGGTCACATCAGCAGGTGCAAGCGGAGGAGTGGGGAATCAAACCTGGTTCTCCCAGATTAGAGTCTGCAGACTTAACCACTACACCAAACTGGCTCTCACAAACTGCTTTTGAAAGATTCCTCAGTTTCTGAAGCATCTTATTTTGTGGCATAAGGTAGTTATTTGAGAAACATAAGGTCAAAGAACCTTTCAGGTGCACAACTACTGTTTTGTTACTTAAGATTTCAGGTGGCTGTTCTCTGTTGGTTTTGTTGTTACTGCTGCTGCAGTTTTAAAATTTGGTTTGTAGTTCTGGTGGACTGGATCTTTTATTATTGATCATAGTGATGTGAGTTATTTTTATTATGAATCTCCTCAAGCTACTTGGTACAGAAGTAGTTTGCAAATATTTCTAATAAACATAAGGAGTTTTGAGGTTCCTTGGATGCTAGCTTTGCTACCCTTTTAACTTCTCTGTTAAGAGTTCATACTGCATCAAATTATGGTAGATGTATAAAAGTTACTATTCATCCACCGTTCACTAGCTATTTTCCAACTACAGGAAACTGGTGTTCGAAGGAACCACTAATGGTGGTGGATGGTAGAAATAAGGGACAGAAAATGTCATTAAGCCTTCTGCTTCAAGTACACTTTTACAGTAGAAACAAAGGATTGAGCCTCCTCAGCTTCAGAATGCACGAGCTTACTGTTTTTACTAATCTATTCTATACCTATAGCCCAAAGATTAATACTGGAGACACTCCTCATGAACAGCCCAGTGGCCTCCTTTAGAGCTTTCGTTGATCACCCTGTTATAGAGCACTGACTGTATTTAATTGTACATCAAGTCTACACAAGTAAAACATGCACATTTGAATTCAGGATAATCAGTGGATATTTTAGGGTTCTTCACCATTAACAGTACCACGGTGGCTCAAAGGAAGATCTGTAGTTCAGCAGTTCAAGACGCTAGTGCAGTGTGATGGAGTGAGCTCCCATCTCTGGCCCCAGCTCCTGCCAACCTAGCAGTTCGAAAGCAAGAAATTGCAAGTAAATAAATAGGTACTGCTTTGGTGGGAAGGTAACAGTTCTGTGCGTCTCTGCGTTCAGTCATGCCGGCCACATGACCACGGAAACGTCTTTGGACAGCGCTGGCTCTTCGGCTTGGAAAGAGATGAGCACTGCCCCCTAGAATCGGATTCGACTAGCTTTCGAGCAAGGGAAACCTTTACCTTTACCCCAAAGTTAAGAATACCATCTTGTGGAAGCGGGGCTTCTTGAGAGTTAGGATAGTCCCTTCTTTTCGTCCAATTGGATAAGCCACAGTAAAGTTCAAGGTACACGCTACTGAGCTGGCATTCTGGTCACCTAATACAGCTCTTTAATTTCATCAGAAGATTCATGGGTGGGAGTAGTCCAACATGGACTTGTTTTGTAACACTTAAGTAATGCAAGATTCCCAGTGAGCCCATATATACTGTACCAAAAATGGTACAAATTACTTTTACATCTTCCCTTCCATATCCTCGTATCAGTCTGCTATCGCAAGAAACAGGAAAAAAAATATGAGATATATTTAGCAAAACCAATAAAATTATAATTAGAACAAAAATGCAATTAAATAGCTAACAGTTTGTACAACAAATTTTGCCAAGAAAAATGGATATCTTAAGGCTCCTCCATGACATGTTCTTATGTTCTAAAGTGTGACGAGAATCAAACATAAATATTAACATTAAAAATAAAAATTAAAGCAGGGGTTTGCTCCTCTTTTACAGGTTAAACAAGCAGTCAAAAATGTCCTGTGATTTAAATATAATTTGGCAATTTAAAAAATTATGGCTAAGCATCACTAACTCAAAATAAGAGGCAGGTATCTATTGTAACTTGGTTTCCTGAGGCACAGCTATTTCTTTAATATGTGTTTATAAAAAGATTTGCAAGACAATTCATTTTCAACAGCCATAAAGTTGTAAAAGTGCATAAAAAGGCCGAGGGCAGTTCAAGAGTATTTCAGCAGAACAGTCTTTCATCAGGACAGCAGAAGAACATAAGCATTCATTGCAGTGGTGTTGATCTTGACAGATCTTCCAAAGATGTTTTTCATAAATACAGCAACAGTTCATAGTCGCAAATTGCTGCTTAAAAGTACTGGAACACACCAAGAAAAATGCATAGTAGACAATATTTTAAAACAGAGCAGACGGGACAGTTGGAGATTTCTTCCCACCCTAATTGCTACATTTTGCAGTAGCACGTCTGAGTGATTACAAAATTATCTTGCAGGATTACTGCAAGAACGAGAGAACTTGAGATGTTTGTACTGTAGTCTTGCATGCAGTAAGCGGTCCCTAAACCGTTTCACACTAACCAACTGCTTCACAGCTGAGATATAGTCTGTATAAAGTATACAGACCGCCTCTCCAAGCCCACTTTTTTTGTGAACGGCAATACAGTGCACAGTAAATTCAGATACAGAAATTCAAATATTATTGTGGAAAGAACTACTAGGAATAATTGGGAAAGAATCCATATCTATACTTCACGTATCTGCAATAGAAAATGTGACTACTACATTGAGTACCTCTTCAAATGCCCCCAAAGGTAAATATTGAACTGCATGTATTGAAGCACCAGGATTGTAATGCTGCAAGTTTCAAAGGCAATTCAACGCAATCACTCTTAGTTTCTAAAAAGCCACATTGTCAACTAAACCAATACCCTCACATTTTATTATCCAGCTAGGATTGAAGTCTGATGAAAAATTAGAAGCTTTTCCCTTTTCCTGCTGCTTTCCATTTATGTTTTTGTTTAAATCATTCACTTGAATATTAGAGGTCTCAAATTTCTCCACAACAAAAAAAAAGCAAATAAGAACCTAAAACCTTACTAGGTTAGGACAAAAAAAAAAAGTCAAGTTACACAAAAATGTGTGAAGGTTTTGTATACAAAAATAACCACAGTTTATTCCAGAGTAGACCTCATAAAGAAAAGAGGCTAAATATCTTCAAAGGTTTTGGATAAAGTTTCAACCTTTTGGATAGTTTCAACCTTTTATTTTCTCTCAGGTACTGCACTATAGAGAATAAATGTTTTCCATTCCTGGAGCAGGTTGGCCAGTTTGAAATCTGCAGCGACAATCAAGCCAGTAAGATAAAAAAATACATTTAGTGAAGATACGAAGGAAGTTGTCACCATTGCTACGCTAGTGCTATGTGCAATTATACTTTCAGTGTTGAAGTATTTTGGAAAATAGAATGAGAAAAGGAGAAAGTAGTTGCTAAAACTCAAGAGCTTCTATCTGATATTCAGGTCTCCAAGAATGTTTGAGAAACACCTGTACCATTCAGCTAGATGCACTTTAGATACCTAAGAAAACAGAAAAATCAATTGTATCACTTATAACAGTTTGAAAATAAATTTCGAAAGATTAACCAAATTCCTTGCTCCCAAAATTGGTCTTCTAAAAGGGAGTCAAAATTGCAAAATACAGTCTTACCTCCTTCAATGCTATTTTGATTTTGATTGCTCACTTACTGCCATTCCCCATGCAAAACGCTCTATGAAGTTACAAAGAGCAGGTGGGTCAGTACTCTAGTGGTACATGACAAAGTCTTGGTACCCACAAAAAGTGGTTTTGTATGCTATTATGTGTATTACAGATACAGCTAGAAAGCCAGTTTATTTAAGCGGCAGGTAAACCAAGAGCAACAATTGCACATGGCCAAAATGTTGTGTGTTGTTTTTTTTAAATCAGCATTCTTTTTTTCTTTTTTTTTTTTGGGGGGGGAGCTTCCTGAAATAGCCAATGGCTTCCTGAAATCGTTGCAATTTGTCCGTAACAATATTTTATTTAGTCTGGTGTTCAGTGAGATACCTGAATTCTTGTGCAGATTCAGAGCAATAACTATTTTGTTCAGGTGAGGCTGACTTGAATTGGTTTCAAGTGCTAGAATAACCTTCTGGTAATTATGCTTTATGTTTGAAGACTTATATACTACGGGCCTTCAGGACCTTCACTTCCACTTAAAAACAGTTTTGCTTGTATTTCGGTGTGCATTCACAGAGAATATGCAATACTATGAGGGCTGATCTCAGAATAAGCACTTGAGGTGAACTGAGTGTCAGCAAACAGGTAAGACCCTAGAAACCAGCTGCCCACCCAACAAAATGTATACATTTTCTATAATATTATTCAGAATGCAAGAAGAAACTGCTGAGTTACTATTATTCTGAAGTTACAAATAACCTTGACCACAAATGGGAACTTTCTTGAACTGTGGGTTTCTTTTGCTCTAATTATCACTTCCTGGTATGCTGCAGAGTTCACACAAAATAAATGCTCCAGTGCAGGAGTGACAAATAAATGCTCCAGTGCAGGAGTGACAAATACTACTATTAGTATACTGCTATTACTATATTAGACTTTAGTATGATGGTACAGATATGGACTAGCTGATTCAGTTGTCTTCAATTTATTTCAGATTCTACTGTGATAAGTTAGCTATCAGACACTAGATATTACACTGAGCATTCTGGATTCTAAACATATTCTTACTGATTCTTCACAGGTTGGCGTGCCCAAACACTAGTATGTGTGTTAGGAATTGCATGATCGCTGGCAAACTCTTTACCCCAGATTAAGTTTGGTACTATTAATTTTTTAAAAATTCCTGTTTCTAGTACTAAATGATAAAAATTCCATACAAGGAAAAATCCACCTAGCCTTCTGTGTATTTCTTTTAGTTAGTGCTCTACGTGATCCAGATGGCATCTTGGATTAAAGCTCCTGATCCTTCAGACAGCAGATTCTTTCAGGTTTAAATTCCTGATAATAATATAGCTAATAGTAGAATTAAACCACAGAACTTTGGAAAGTTGTCCCAAACCCTGAATGTAGATTAGCAGAAGTGGGAATGACATGCTAAAACAGGCATCTAGTGGAAGCTGTTTACTGTATGAAAGAACCACATTTTAGAAAATGTTATAATTGTACAATTGTGATTTGCATACCAGATCTAACAAAAAATATTTAAAGTGTTTTGACCTCTCAGTAATTATTCAAAATTCAGTTCTGTTCAGTTCTGTTACATTAGTATACCAATTTCTCAATAATATCACAGGGCTTAATTCAAAGCCTGATAAAATTAATTGTGGTTTTTTATTGACTTCCATGGGCTTTCTTTGTGCCCTCACTAACAGAAAAACATAATATTCCATTAAAGACTGCTTTAAAAAAAACGGATATAGTCAAGTAACGAAAAGCTCTCCAGTGTGGTGAAGGTACATAAGCACCAATACTGGCTTCCAGAGCTACTGTGGTATCTCTGAAATTGTTAAAAACAATGACATTCAGAAGATGGACATAGATAATGTGACATCTGGAAATGTTGCATGGGGAAGGAAGAGATCAAATGTTATTCATATTTTTTAAAAAATACAAAGACAGGAAAGAAAGTCAACCTTCTCAGATATTATGAACAGTTACAAAGTTTTCAGATTAAAACATACTGACAGCGTTCGCTTAAATATAATGTACATTTCAAATGAGGAAGTAAAATTTTAAAAAAGATTGCAAATAATCCTTGACAACTCAATTTCAGTACCAACCTAACTACTGTTGTGTACGAAGTCCATTAATCTTGAACAGACAGGTTGTACAGCAGCAGCTTGCAACAGAATCTTCCCCCTATCCAGCTAGGAAGAGTTTGGGGGCAAGATTCATTTACTGTATTGCAAATATTTTTACACATGAAGCAAGATCTTGCAAATGTTTAATCTTTTTCTTGAAATAACTGTCATATGGCCAGAAATCAGAGATTCACATGGTACCAATGTTAAGCACTATTTTTATAAACTGGAACCGTTGTACACAATAACTGTGAAAACAACTGATTCAGTTATACTCCAAAGTGTTATATGGGTACCCTCAATGAAACAGAGGCTAGGGAGTTGCCCATTTTTCTCATCGTAACGATCTTTAACACAATTGATGGTGTTTTTAAAGCCATTGTCCATTGAAGCCCAACAAATATCAAATAATTTTACTCTCAGAATTTCCCATAATTAGATCATGAGTGGCTCTGCTGGAGCCACGAGAACCAAACAGAAATCAGGAATTTACAAGAGACATTTCCTCATTCTATACGTATGTATCACTAACACCGTCTTAGAAACTGCAGAAGCAATATTAACTGTGATGGGAGAGATTTAAGGCTCTGTTTAGATGTCACGGCCAAACCAGGATTTTTGGCCACTGGGAACTTAAGGCTCCTGCTTCAAGCCACAACTTACCATTCTGGTTCAGTTGCAAGCTATGGTTTGAGATAATTACATAAATCTGGCCAATTTGAATGTCACAGCAAACTGTTACTACCTAGAACTGGAAGGAGTGTGCAAGGGAAGAAAGGCGCATGCGAGCACAGAGCACATTCCTGATGACAGTCATGACATCTGAATTGAACCTTACTCTAATGAGCCTTTCAGATACTTTATTTCAAGGAGACAACTTGCTCCAGCCAGTCTTCATTTTATGGTAAGGCTGAATGTTCAGAGAAATATTTTTTTAAAAAAACAAAAAACCCACAAAATCCGTAACATATCTTGCCCTTCTGGGTTCATGGCTTATCAAGAAGGAATTAAAGAAGTTAGGTTTTTGGACCCTTACAGCACTCCATAGTGCTAAAGATTTCATATCATATATAATTCTAGGTAGTGAAATTACATTTTGAGATGAACAGCTGAAGGATGGCACGGAATTGCAAACATGATGCTACTCACTGCACTGAAAAGGTTAATGTTTTATATATCCCACCCCCCCCCCAATATAAAATGTAAAAACTATCACTTGGAAAATATACAATAACACAAATCTTGCAGGGGTGTGAAGCTCAAGGCCTGGGAGACAAATTACCCCCTTCCTTCATCAAAAATGGTTCAGTTTAACCAGCAGCATATACATTTGCGTTGGTTTAGTTTGGCTTGTAACTAATAGAAAATTCCCTGCTTCCATATTCTTGAATTCCTGCCACTTTGTTCCCACTGCAACCTCCTATTTGGTGGATGCAGGATGAAACCATACAGGTAATCTTTAAAGTGCCAACACATTGAACAAGTGGGATCAGAGCAGCAGAAGACAGCACCGCGGATCTGACCATGGTGGTAAGACATCAGACCCCAGTTCAGGATTCTGGATCTTGAAATCAAAATGTGCATGGCTTTTGGCTAGAAGAGTTTGACACTCACAGTCTAGCCATTGCATCCAATGCCCCAACATTAACAAAAAAAGTTCGTATAAATCAATAATTTACACCTTTTGAATCATTATTGCTTCAGCAAACAGTTCAATCTAGAAATACACATCAGTTGTGTATGACCTGGGCATAAATCAGGAGATACTGAAAATAAAACTACACATGAACGTTTCTGTTACACTCATACTGACATAATACTTTGCAACATAAAGAACGGCTGCAAACACATACACAGCAACTTAATGCCAAGAGTCTAGACCAGTTCTGAAGACCCAAACCTTGCCTTAGATTTCTCACCTAACATGTTTATTTGTTTTTAAATTAAGGCAATGAAATGGCTACAGTTCCTAAAGTTCATTTCAGGGGAAACAAAAATATACACCTTTCTTCTTTCTGAACTTTAGGCAGCAGCATATAATGTAGAAACTTGTATTACACAAAAACATGCAACACCAGGTTGATGTAAAAACAAAAACAAAACCCCAAAAAACTAAATCCAAGTTAAAAAATATCATTTGGTGGTTTTCTTTTTCTTCTTCTTCTGGATCATACACTCCATTTTCAGAGGAAAAAATAAAGCTTAGAATTGTTTTACAGTTCTGTATGTGCTTACACCACACACTAGAAGGGTTTATAGCAACAAAAAAAACACAATCTTTTCGAAGTCCGAATGGTCACTATTTGAGGGCCATTTGGGGCAAGGCACTGGTTCTTGTTTTTAACTGTGCCCGTTATCTGTATGCACTTGTGGAATTCTTTGTAAGATTTCAGTTTCTGTTTATTCTGTACAACATAGAAAGGTATGACAAGACTGTGGCTAAAACACATTAGCAGAAGCTGATTTTAAAGCTGTCCTCTCCTATTCCACTCTGCTATACCAAAACTTCCAGGCTCTCTAAAATCTTAGGATGGCTGAGAAAACCCCCCCAGAAACAGGCATTAAGATTAAGTCAGCTTTCAGCATTTCTCAGTGCATTTTGCAGAAAGGGTCTAAGTTAGGCATACAGTTCTGGTGTTTTATTTTACACAGAGGAGTCCACCAACATTTGACATAAAATCTTCTAAACTTTTAACGAAGGCCATCTTCTGCTTACGGTCCAGCGTAGGCGGAGTGCTGCTTGCAGTAAGCTTGTTGAAGGCATCTGCTAACCGCTGGTAAATGATGGGATCTTGTTGGCTTGATAATAACGTTTCAACTAATTCGGAATATTCAGCCTGTGAAGGAAAGGAATTATATTTTCAATATGACAAAATGGGTTGCATCCAGACTAAATCTTTCCAATAGAAGAACTGCGAGTTATATACAGCAGCTGCTGCTAATATATAATACAATGAAGGATTTATATAGTTAGTTTCAAATTTCAAACCACTTCACTTATTTATCTTAGGCCCCGGTCACACAGGCAGGAAACTGCAGAGGAGAAGCGTGGCTGTTTGCCCTGGGGCAAACTACTGCGCAGTTACGTGATCAGACCTCCTGTGGAGGTCCTGTGGAGGTACCGTGGAGGTTCCATGGCAAGGGAGAGGTGCCGATCACAGGACAAGCCGGCGCACAACGAAGAAGCGCGCGCCACGGCAAACTGTTTTTTATTTTTGTGTACATGACAAATGCGCATGCTCCGTTGGGTGCGCATGCGCATCCACAGAGACTTGGACAAAAACCCCCCCACCTTATTTGCAAGGGGACATGGGCGGGCGCCGGATGCCACCGGAAACGCGATCAGACGCCTGCCCTTGCCCCGCAGTTTCCGGAAACTAGTACCTCCAAGGTACTAGTTTTTTGCCACGCAGTTTCGGCTAGAAGCCTCGGTTGAGCCACGGGAGTGCTACGCTTCCCAGATGTGCTGGTGAGATCGCGCCCGGAAACTCCGGCTGTTTTCCATCTCACTTGTGTGGCTTCTGTTACGTGTGACCGCAGCCTATGTTATTCTTACAGCAGCCATTTAAGGAGAGCTGCTGTTATCTTACTTGTCAGGTGTCAAAGGTCAGACAGATAATAGCTTGCCAGACTCATGACTCAGAGGACTATCTGACACTTCTATCCACGTGGGGGAGAGCTTTTAATCCCTCCTAACACAGTCCATTCCTAAACCACCCTTGAAGATTGGGAGACCCTAATGATCAACACTTCAAGAGGCAGGAGGAACTACTGCTGAAAGGGAAAATGGACAAACACCTGCCACCCACTCATTCCCTTGCAGAGACATTTGAAATTCAAGCTCCTCTGAGTCCTAGAAGAATGAGCTATTCTGGAAGTGCTTATTGAACATTACTGGTGAAAACTAGAATAATATCTATTACTGCAGTTCACTTCATTAACCTGATATATTTTAGTAGCTAGTAACTGATAAATGGTTTTTGCAAGGTCTTGCAAGGTATGATAATATAAAAGTAACCTACCTGATGCAAGCATACTAATGTGTAAAATGCTTCACCTGCTGCAGCTGTCATCTCTGTATTGTGCTTTTGCAGTACAAGCATATCAAAAACCATCTGAAATTACAAATAAATATATCCAAGGGGGATGTAGTAGTTGAAATCAGATTATCGGATCCGTTAAATACTTTTCACTGTGTTTTAAGTAACAGTTTGGTTCCTTGTAAAGATAAAATCAATTTTATTTGATGGCAAAAATAAACTATAGGTCTCCTCAAGTTAATTGGGCAGCATATACATTTTACAAAAATTCTTACAAAAATAGAGTGCAACAGAAGAGGCATCCCAGTCTAAAACATAGGTAAATGCTTCTTATTATATGTTACCTATTGTGACAATACAAAGTTAGACAGATTTAATCTGATCACACTTGCAACTAAACTTCATTACAGTGCTGTGGAGGGGGAGGGGTCTGAAAGCACTCAAGCAGCCAACTAAGCCTCACATTGGCATTTTTGGAGTTATGCCTATACAGGGCTATTTTTGGGCAGGAACGCACAGGAACGGAGTTCCGGCTGGCATCAGAGTTGGCCACGCCCACTACAGCCAAAACCTTTGTGTGCGTGGCTACAGAGGGAAGGCCCGAAGATCAACACCCTCACGCCCAGTGACTCCGAGGCGGCCCGGCCAGGGAGGCCCTGGAAAGATCGGGGAGGCATTTAAATGCCTCCCTTTGCCTTCCCCGGCCTGTCCAAGGGCCAACTTGCCCAGGCTCTCCGCAGCTTTAAACTGCCTTCCCTTCCCTTCAAGGGGGGGGGGGGGCAAGTCAAGGGAAGGCAGGGTATGTGGCACAATATGCTAATGAGCTGTGCTGTCAGGGGTGTGGCCTAATATGCTAATACGTTCCTGCTGGGCTTTTTCTACAAAAAAAGCTCTGTGCCTATATATCCCAGAGTTATGATAGCATAGTTCTCTAGAGCAGCACAGCATTGTCCAGCCACCAACAAACCCCTAGAAATATGCTGGGGCACCCATCATGCTGATACAGCAAAGGACAGTCCCAGGACATGGCTGGAGTTAGTTGGCTCTTTAAGCTTCCAGCCCAGGAATGC
>NW_015169795.1:801452-860873 GCF_001447785.1 Gekko japonicus | reverse complement strand
GCCCCCCCCCCCCCACCCAAGGTCACACCCACAAGCCATGGTATAGCTCAAGATGCTGACTGCATGCACAGGCACTTGTGGCACCCCCTTACCCAATCACTGCCCTCTCAAGCACTACATAACCCTCTGCCAGGACCCCTGTGGGTCAGATGATAGGGTTTGGCAGCATGTGATTCTGTCCCCTAAGGTCCCTGACATGCACACCTAAAGGGCATAGAGTAGCATTTGGGTGGTGGGAAAGGCACAGAGAGGGCACTTAGCACTACAAGGAGATCACCTGACACTAACACATCAGTAAAGATAAAGGTAAAGGTTCCCATGCTCGAAAGCCAGTTGAATCCGACTCTAGGGTTGCGGTGCTCATCTCCATTTCAAAGCCGAAGAGCCAGCGCTGTCCGAAGACGTTTCCGTGGTCATGTGGCCGGCATGACTAAACGCCCAGGCACACGGAACGCTGTTATCTTCCCACCAAATTGGTACCTATTTATCTACTTGCAATTTCTTGCTTTTGAACTGCTAGGTTGGCAGGAGACTAACACGTCAAGGGGAGAGCAAACGTCCTTGCTGTATGCCTAGCTAAATAAAAAGGTTTTTTAAAAAAGGGGAAAAAACCTTATATATGGCAATACAGATGCCAATTACAAAAAGTATATTCCAAAAACTTTAATCAAATTACAAATATTAAAAACTGTGCATCAAAATACATCGTTTTTTGTACCTTCCCCTAGTATAAAAAAACCTTTTTATTAAAATTGCATTTGTACCCATGGGGAGGCCATAAGCATCTTTCCTATGAGACAGGATGCTGGACTAGATGGACTATTGGCCTGATCCAGCAGGGCTCATCTTATGTTCTTATGACAATTAAGAGCAACACAGAATACATGTAATCCAAACCAAATGTGTTCTGGCCACGCGTCCTTCCTCAGTGATTTAGATTTGTAAAATACGCACCATAAAATGTTTTATTTAAAATTACAAGATGCCTGACCACAGCACTGAACATCCAGATGTAAATTTTTTTACATGGACTAGATATCTCTTGTTATTCTTAATCAGCATTAGCATTAATGGGATGCAATGCAACATACACTCAGGAAGCCACAATTTATAGAAGATGATGTGACCTTATTCTGAACAGTCATTGTCCAATGCAGACTAGGTATTGGAGCTGGGTTGTGATAAAGAACCTCAATAATGAAGACAGCTTATAAGATGGTAAGATACAGAACATTCTTACCTTAAGAAAGTGCCTTGTTGCTAAAAAGAGGGAGGAGTCCGTCTCCTGTGCTTTTGCACACTGTTCAGCTAATGGCGTCAAAGCTTCTAAACAGAGCTGGCAAACGTCTGAACTCATTCTGATTAACAAATGTTAAAGGAATATTTTTTCCCCCTTTTGGAAACAGAGTCACATTGTTCAACCGTAATTTCCAAAGTGCCACAGTGAAAATATTAACAAGAAAACTTATAAGGGGATTGTTTGTTTGCTAGACAGAAGGCTGTTGAAATTTCCGTTGCTTTTCTTCTGTGACTTTTCCCAAACAGGTCTCTCATTATTTCACAGAGATAGTTTATAGAAAACATGGGAGTTTAGAACTAACACACAGAAGCAGCAGGCCCAAATGACGACTCTACCATACTGCTTCAGACAGGGGGCATTTGAAGTCTTCCAACAAAACCAAACAAACCCAAAGAAAGATTCAGGTGGGTAGCCGTGTCGGTTTGAAGCAGCAGAATAAAGTCTGAGTCCAGTGGCACCCTTAAGACCAACAAAATTTTATTCAAGGTATAAGCTTTTGTGTACAAGCATCCTTATTCAGATAGATCACACTGTATCTGAAGAAGTGTGCTTGCACATGAAAGCTTACACCTTTGTTGGGTCTTAAAGGAGCCACTGGACTCAAACCCAAAGAAAGTTAGCATGCCAAGAAGAAGCCTAGGTTAAAACACTCTCCCCCCCACAATGTGCCACTGTGGTAAGTAAACTGAGTGTTTTATTATGGGAAAACAAACAAAGAAACATGTAGTCTTGCGGTACAATAGAGCTATCAGATTTATCACACAAGCCTGTTGCTCATCTAGGTTAGCCACTTATTGGCAACTTGACAGAAAAACACCACCAGGTGAGTCTCCAAAAACTAATTCAGGATCTGCCAAATGAAGACTATATGAGATTATCTGCAAAATTTAATGATAAGGCAATTGTGGATACCAACATATTAATGTGAGTTTGGCTATAAGTCATGTACAGAAATGTTTAATAAGGGATAAGGAAGCCCTTAGACTACTCAGCATCTTCACAAGTAAAAACCAACACATGCAAGTTAAATAATAAAGGATACGATGTCATCCCTAATTCTAATGAATACATAAGGCTTTTAAACAAGTCTTCTGGAAGCTGTGGAATCTTCTCAGGGAATATTTCACAGATAAATGTAATTAGTTTGTAGTACTGATTACAGAGTGATGGAAACTGTAAAGGAAAAATGCAAGTAAGTCTTAGGCCTTTCAAATTTATTCCTCCAAATGGAATGAAAATGGAGGCTACGCAAAATTAAATTATTACTGTTTTCTATATATTTCAGCATCTTTAATTCATACATAAGCCCTAAACTCTGTGTCAGTACTGAAGTGCTAATTAAGAATACCAAAGTGTCTTTAAGAACATTATTTTCAAAACTACAGTTTAAAAATCAAAATTAAATTACTTACATTATTTGTATATGGCTTTTAAACAGCCATTCATAAAATTAATATAAAAATAAACAGCTTGTTAAACCAAATCAGAAACAGAGATAACAGCAGATAAGTCTCCAGTCTTGGTTAAAAGGAGACTCATTTCCAAAAGCCCAGTAGAATAAAGTAGAAAGAGGCAAAGCTAGGATTCCCACCCCAGTAATCCATTATGTTTGAGCTACCACTGAAAAAGCTAAACTCTTATCTGAAAACAAAAGTACTCTGAGCAGAGTCACTGACATATCTTAAAGCATGGGAGAGGTTTATAGTTAAAACCGATCTGATTTGAAATTCAAAGAGATTTCTGAAAAGTTACAAAACTTAACAAGCAACACATAATGGAAATAAAGGACTGTGGCGCAATGATAATAAAGTTTATGTGGCCAAGGTACTCTAATGTCACAGAACGCAGCAGGCAGAAGGGTTACTGGCAGCTATTGTCAGAACTGCCCTGTTCTTCAGGAAGGGCAGAGATGAAGGCTTGAGAGAGGTTTTATTGGGTTGGTAGCATCTGGAGTCATGAGCTAAAAGCTTTCGAATGGCTTTGAAAGATTGCTATTTGTAAGGCTGTGTTAAGCTATTTGTAAGGCTGTGTTAAGCTGTATTTACTTTGAGTAGATCTTGAGACATTAAAGGCAGAATAAGGTTCACTCCATATAAGACTACATCTGCTGCTGACACAGATCTGCTTGTAGCTTGCCCAGGATCATGTCCTCTAAATACTTCATCTAAAAAGGGAGAAAAAAAATACAGCAACACATTTTACATTTATCACTTTAGTACACTGCCCTCTCCCAAATCCCATTCTAAACTCCAGTCTCAGAATAGCTTAATGAACCTTGCAAAAAACATTACACTAAAGCAACTAGAGTTCAGGATGTGCATTTCAGGAAGACCAAACTGAACTTGGCTCCGAATACTGCAGCTGACCTGACAGAGGTACTAAGCAGTAAACACATTCCAGTTCTGCATGTTCTGTGTTCACTGTTGGTACAAAGTAATTTTTAAAATCTCACTAACACTGCAATGCTGTATAGAATTTTTTTAAAAAATTATAGTGATGTTTTGCTGTTTTGATTCCAAGGCAGGCACACAAAAAGAACCTGAAACCCAATTGGAAAAGTATGTAGAACAACTCTAGAACTACTGTAAATGGAGAAACAACTACAATTTCAATTTGAAGATATTTGACAAACTCTATGATACACAAAGATACATAGAGCTATAACAGTTTAAATCAATTTATAGTTACTCCAATTTTAAAGGTTTTGTATCCCTATAGACATTTTAGATATGCTTTGGAACAATTACCCATTTATTACAACATTTATTCCTCTTACCTGTATCACTGAAGTCTATAAATTCTTTCGAAAGCAGGTTGGTAAGAAGCTCCATGATGAGAAGAAGATCCTGGTATTGGTCCTCTTCTGCTGTAACATCTATTCGTTGTCTACCTAAATTATTCTTGGAATACACTTGAAGTAGGGTCAAACAGGCTTCATATAAATTCATGGCTTTAGACTACAAAGGAAAGAAAGAGAGACTTAATAAAGAAGTACATTGGTGGTGGAAAATGCCATCAAATCACAACCAACTTATGGTGACTCTGTAGGATTTTCAAGGCAAGAGATGGTTTGCCATTGCCTACCTCCTGTAGCTACCCTGAGCTTCATTAGTGGTCTTCCATCCAAGCATTAACCAGGGCTGACTCTGCTTAGCTTCCAAGTTCAGACGGAACTGGGCTAGCCCAGGCCATCCAGGTCAGAGCGAAGAAACACATTAGCATTGGTAACTGTGTAGTGGTTAGAATATTGGACTAGGATCTGGGAGATTGAAGCGCAAGTTCCTGCTTGCCATGAAACTTACTGGATGACCTTGGGCAGTCATCCTCCCCTAGCCTAACCTACTGCACTGAGTTGTTGTGAGGAAATAATGGACGAGGTGCAAACCATGTATACTCTCCCCCCCCCCTGGAGGTCCTTGGGTGGAATGTTGAGATAAAAATGCACTAAAATAAATTAATATGTTTCTGGTACAGTCATGTTGCTTTAGCATTCTGTAAGAAAATACACAATGTCAGGAAAAATATCATCATACATTAATATTCATCAGGCTAAATGGATAACCATTTACGCCGCATTCTGGGTGTATCAAATATGATTAGACTTTCTACTATTTCTAGCAAACTTGGCCTCTACCTGCCTTCAACTATTGCCTGGATAATTACTATTAAATACTGCCTGCATTTTTAATTCCGGGCTTGTCCTAACACTCTGCTATATGATTTATTAAGGAACTCCTATATCTCTAAATAGTATCAACATATCAGGTCCAAAATTGATTCTATTGGCATCAACTTGGAGTCCCTAACTGAGACGAGAACCAATTATTTCGCATTATCCGTCAGAGAATTTGGGATACAGAGTCAGACCACTGCTGCGGGAACCAACATGATTTGCTCTCCTTGTTTTCATGGTCTGCTGTTCACCCCAAGGGCTAGGAGCTGCTTACATGCAAAATCTTATTAATCCTCAACAGCGTCGGGCCTTTATGCTCGCTAGTTTGAATATTTTCCCTTCAGCTGTTCTTTCAGGTAGATATAATATACCTTTTAAGAACAGACTATGTAAATACTGTTTACTGGAACCTGATTCAATTTCCCATATTTTACTTTGCTGTCCCATGCACTGTAAGGTTTGTCAACAACTCCTTGATCCTGTTATTTCCAACCTCTCTGGCCCCCCAGAGAGAATTACTCAATATTTACTTGCTGATAAATCCATCAAATTGACGGAACTTGTGGCTGAGTATTTGGTTATTGTGTTGAATAAGGGTAACCATGTTTTTAAGGCTAAGGCAAAGAATACTTGATTAATTTGTGTTGTTATTCTTTAACACTGTTTTATTGTCTTAACTGGACTGTATGACTCCTATCTTGTTTTTATTTATGTAAGTATTCTGCATTTTATTACATTTTATGCCATTAAAGGTTTCTGAAACTGAACTGAACTGGATAACCAGTGCCACTGAGCACTGCTGAGTTCTCAGTCTTCAAGAGTCCCATACAACTATTTAAGTATGCCTCTTGACAGCATTCCACAAAACCACATGCCAATAGTGACTGCTTTTCAGTCCAGCTGGTTGGAAGCAGGTGGAGCCTAGCATTAGAATACCAGTTCCCACCCCTTTCCCTTATATTCCAAAAGAGCAACAAGGTCCTATTACAGTTCCTTGAGACAGAAAAAAGAGAAGGAATGTAAAAGGCAGGGACAAAACTTGCCAGAGCATGGGAAAATAAAAGCAAAGCAAAAGGAAGCTACAAAGGTATAAGAAAGGAGGGAGACATTATAAGACATTTTGGCTGAAAAGTGGGATGTAATTGGTTCTTAGGACTACTTCATCCATCAGCTGACTATATTTGATACCTGTTCAAGTATGATTCACTGGACTTTCCAAGCAACCTCAACTTCATATAGAGAGCTATTTTAGAGCATCTGGCTATGTTAGCTTCTTACATTTGTGATCTGGTACCAAAGCATGCAACTAGGAACCCAGCGGGCACAAATGGAAAACAGAAATGACTATGAAAGCAGTTCTTAAATTCACATCTGAATAGGCAGGGCCTGG
The DNA here is from genome assembly GCF_001447785.1 of Gekko japonicus. Classification (NCBI taxonomy): domain Eukaryota; kingdom Metazoa; phylum Chordata; class Lepidosauria; order Squamata; family Gekkonidae; genus Gekko; species Gekko japonicus. The sequence continues at coordinate 854,510 of NW_015169795.1, read as the reverse complement.
AATGGGCTAAAACATCCAGCAAGTGTAAACTGTAGAAGCTGATCATATCTACCAAAGTGTAGATCTGCAGTCTTTACAAAGTGTGCCCTACTTACACCCAGAGTGTTTTTTGTGATATTATTACCTCTCCAAGATAGCATATTTGTTTATGTGCAACTTCAACAAAAACTTCTATGATGAGGTTAACAGTCTCTGGTGTATTCTTGTACACCTCCATTAGTCCAATACAATTGTTAAGGAAGTCCATTAGAAAATTAAAGAGAATTGCTACATTGTCTATCTGGGTAGCCTCAGCAATGCCACAGAGTGCTTCTAAGGTTGCAGTGATTTCCTGTTTCACTTCTTCCTCTTGGCAGATTTGTTGGAAGTTCTCTTGGTTTATCACATTCAAGAATCTTTGTTGAAGTGGTTGAAGAACCTACATAGCAAAAACAAACAAACAAACAAAGTGTATTCCAATTTCTAGTTTCCTGAGTAATACCAATCTCAGCTACAGACATTAACTAAATGCACTCTCTTTATCTGGCATTTGAAATCCATAATTTCTTTTTAATTTTAAACAAATGCATCAGGATATAGGTAGCTATAAAACCTAATGAAATTATAACTGTAACTCAAAAAGTTATCTATCTTACTGGTTCTCAGACGAAAATAAGGAAATGTTTGTGTATACTGTTCATCCTCAGCTAGCTTACAATAACATATGTTAGACAAGAGATGACACTTCTGGATAGACTGCACAAAGCTAGCAGATATTGTTAAAAGGGCCAAGCTGAAAGACTCCAATAATAATTTCCCTTAACATGTATGACAAAATAATTGGAACTTTTAAAAGATGCTTCAGCACAATAAAGATCAAGGCAAATGATCATGTAAAAGTTTTAAATTATGTCCACATAATTCACACACGTTAAGTTTCCTACACCAAAAATTCTAACCTGGCTAATGAAACTAAAAATCAGTCTTACCTCTGTCCAGTATTGCTGTTTAGTATCTGTGTCCATATGAGCAAAACCTCCTAGAACCAAGGCCTTCATTAATGTTCTCTGCACAGAACTGGACAAAAAGTGAAGAGGTGGATTCCGCCTGGCAAACTGCTTAGCCAAGTTCCACCAGTTTTCACACTGAATTACTAAATTCGCCCTAAAAGTAGAAAGATACATGAACACCAAGAGTAATTGTTTAACTGCATGCAACACTTACAGCACTGCTAAATCTTCTAGATGTACTTCCATTTCATTTATTAGCTTCATTGACCCGAGGTCTTAAGCCAGACATGCAAACAGCAACTATAGAATGCACTACATATAATTACAGGATAATTTAGACCAAACGTCTTTACAATAAAAACTAGTAAACATACTCTCGAACAGTATTATCAGACCACCTTTTGTAAACTTCGATGGATTCTATAAAATCCCATGATATTTTAAAATTATATACATAAAACTATTTATAACATTTCAAAGCCGCGTAAAAATAGCACTATCAAAAGATATTTTGCCACCAAGCGAGTTGTTTCAGGGTCCTCATCTGCTAGTAGTATGGTTATCACCCAGGGTTCCATAGGGAGGTGATGTCTTTGTAAAATAGGAGTAATCCAACAGGATCTGGGGTCAATCCATTGGTGGCAAAATAACATAAGGTGATCTAAGGTCTCTATTGCACCTGATCCACAATCACACAATCTATTTGAGTACTGTATTTTAGCAAAACGGCCACTTAGCTCTGCAGTTGGAAAAACATTCAACCTAGCAAGCGTGAAGACATATCTAGATCTGGGGGATGTAAGGAAGCTCATATATGAGAAAATTTTCTTAGGTGGAACAATCCCTAAGGCAGAGTTGGAGCATACTCGCCTAGCACGAATTGAAGTGCTGAGTCGGTCAATGTTTGTCACCCTTAATCTCATCAAATTTAGCGCTTCTTGATAATTTAAATTGTTAAGCACCGTAGGGTAGACATATTTTAGAATTCAAGAAACCTAGCTTCTAATTATGTCACTAATCATACAACCAATGCAAGCTTTGCTACTCTGGCCAGATAACTAGTGGGCTGTACCAACTGGTCTACTATTTTCTTAGTTTTACTTGGTTTACAAATGCATGCTCATCATTGGACACAGTACTTTATGAGCGGCAGATGAATATGTGAAGCAATTCCACTGAGAAGCACTCTGTTACAACTCTCCAGTCACCCAACGTCATTCCTCTCTGTAGCATTAGATCTGGGAAGGCTCATCATATGTGCAATATGACGTTGCATTCATCAAATAGTTAACAAGTAAGTATGAACCAGCCCAATGTCACCTTGAAAGCACAGCAGTACAGGTGCACATATAAGGGTGTTCTCATAAAATCATGGAAAATTTTGCCACTGGATGGAAAGGCCACATTCTTCAACTTAACATTGCTGTACAGTTAGGTTATTCAAAGTATTAAATTGTCCCGTTAACTGATTATTTTGGTACATTTCATTGTTATACTCAGTTTTAAGAGAGTTGGATAAGCAGTTTTTTCCCCTTTTACCTTGTTAACATTTTAGGCTTACCTCTCTCTCCTTTCTACCAATGTTACTAGCAATTGCACAGTGTCATTTGCGAGGTCCTGCTCAGCACTCCACACTGCAAGGTTGCTGATTACTTTTTCTAAAAGGTAACCCACAATCCACTGAGAGCCCTCTGTGTCAGCACCAAATGCTGTATTGAATGGCAGACTTATCTGTAAAAGAAGCAATTAAATTTTAGTAGAACTAAAAACAAGGCAACTCTCATCTTGATTCTAAGCCTTTACCCGCTTTAAGACAATGCACATATCTACTGAGAACACAGGAGATGGTAAATAAGATTGGGATTGCAAGGGAAAAAAACTCATGCCTCTCCTGGCATATCAGCGGGTTAGATCTCACAGAGAATTTCCCTCCAAAGAGCACGACCTTCTCACCTCCCCTCAATGCAGCCTGAAACGGCCCTCAAAATGTTGGTACTTAAGAGATAGGCAAGCCACTAGGAACAGTGTGGCCGTGGGGGAAGCTGGATGTCTGAAGCAGGAGGAGGAAATCAGTGAAAACACTCCCCCTACACACATTTGGAAACACACTGTGGGATCCAAGTCAGCCATAGGATCCACTCTTCAGTAAATAGGGAACTTCAGACAACTAAACAGAAAGAACACTCCCACATTATAACAGCAGAAATGAGGGACCACTAAGGGGGGGGGGGATCTCATTTTCTCCCCCTCCACTATTGCCTTTTTCTCTTCCATGAGATTTCGGTCTCTCCCCTTTTCCTGCTTCATTTTCTCCTTCCTGCCAACATACCTATAGTTGTCCCAATCTTCAGCATTTCTTCCTTTCCTCTCCCTGGCGGCCTCTCTCCAATAAAAGCTTGCATAGTGCCAGCTGCTAGGCCAGACCCGGTTTCACAGTAGGAAACATGAAAGGACTTGCAGAGGGCACCTCACTTTCCCCTCTCTCTCCCCATACTATGTCCCCTTTCTCTCCTCCTGGCAGCCCCCATATCCTAACTTTTCCTTGCTTCCTTCTCTCCTTCTACCCACCAATTCTCCACAATGGGGACCCAAAGTAGCTTATATAATTCTCCTCTTCTCCATTGTTTCCTCAAAACAACCCTATACGGCAGGTTGAGTGTGTACGTGCTTGGTCCAAGGTCACCCACTGGGCATCCATGGCAGAGTAGGGTTTTGAACTTGGGTCTCCCAGATCCTAATCTGAAATTCTAACCACTATTCCACACTGCTGTTGAATAGTAGTGAGTAACTGGACCTGGGGGATTCACAGAAAAGACCAGTAGCAAGTCTCTTAGTGGCTGCTGCCATGCCTGGCTCCAATAAGTTTGCCCTAAGAAGCCAAAATAGCCCTGGAAAGGCCCCTTTCCCTTGCCACTTAGGGCATTCATTCTTACAGCTACAGGTGCTGCTTGTATTATTTTGTGGGGGTTTAGTCCCCCCCCTGCATTTTTTTTTTTTAATTCCAGATTTTTCTGCAAACCTGGGGCCTTTCTCAGGCCTGTAGAAAAATCTGTCTTGTTCAACCTTGACTACAGTCTCTGGTTTTAAGTACCCACAGTTGGGGCCATATTGAAAATTAAATATATTGATTACCTGATCATACAGTTTTTCATCCACTAGGAGATAGGTTTTCGCCCACCGTTTAAGGAACCATACAATATCTTTTCCCATCTGAGGGCTCAAAAGGTGCGTTAGATTTGCTCTTATTGCTCGAGACTCCACTTCTGAAACTCTTAGAATAGCAGACAATAACCTGAGAAAATTAAAATTATAGTTATTTCTAACGCTCTACCCTTGTTCTCTCACTCTCACATGGGCTGGAAATCTTCAAAAGATGGGACATAACTGAGTGACATGACCCTCTGCTTATTCAGGCACAGAACACTGGAATACAACATGCCCTTTGCCTTGAAGACTAGTACATGATGAAAAGATAGCCCTTTAACTTTTGAACCCGGACTCTCAGATTACTGCAGCAGGAAGAGTGACTTCTAAGGCCCTGACAACAGGGTAGACAGGAATGTTTCAACTGGAACCTTGCCTGGAGTATGTGAAGCTTCTGTTGATACCTTATACTGATGACTGTTGATCACCTTCACTTATACTACTCTAAAGCTGGTCAGAGCTCTCAGTACTGCTCAAGTGCTCTGGCAACAGACAGATGCATAGAACTATGATTTTTTTAAATTAATATTTTATTCTGTATTTTTACAAAGTACATATGATTTTTATTTATTGCTACAATAAGGTTTTCAACCCAGAAAAAAAGCTGTTTTTCACAATAAGAACTAAAAGGCCATAGTTCAGTGGCAGAACACAGGCTTCTACACAAAAGGTCTCAGGGTGAATCTCCCACACCTCCAGTTAAAAGCCTGGGGGCAAAAGTCTGATTCATCCCCACTGCCTAAGACCTTGGAAAGCACCTGCCAGTCAAAAGGCAGAGGTAGTGAGTGAAACAGGGCTTCTGATTGGCTAGCGGGGATCTGATTGGTTGTACAGATATTTTAAAATGCTGCTTTCACAGGAGCTGCCACCACAGCACAAGGATCTGCGCTGTGTGACTGAAGTTAAGCTGTTGGAATCATTTTGTGGCCGGCTCCACCTCCTATGGCAGCCATTTTGTTGCTGCGCCCACCACACCATGTCAGATTTCCAAAGGTGCCCACAAGCTCAAAAAGGTTGAGGACCTCTGTCTTAGAATGTGTTTACTATGTACTGTGTCAAGTGGTTCTTAGGTATGCTCAAATGCTGACGTGAATCTTAAATCCCACTGAAATCAGTAAATTCACATTTCTTCGGGACTTCCCCCCCCCCCGCACCATAATTTTACGTTGATCTAGAAAGCTATAAATAAATAAATAAATAAATTTTGTTGGTCTTAAAGGTGCCACCGGACTTAAACTTTGTTCTTTTCTCTTTGTTAGCTTTGAAACCATTAGAAGCAGGCAAATGCTTTCTACTGCTAGTTGTTTTGTTTTGTTTTTTGCAGAGTACCAGGACTTCAACATGAACCCTTGTATTTAGCAATTAACAGTCTGATCCCATAATTTGCAGTACTTCCATGAGGATGCCCGGCATTGAGTGAACCTCTTAGTGCAGCAGCATATCACCACAAACCAAGTCTAGCCTGAGGGCATAAATAATACTTCAGTATGTCTAAATCCAGACAACGTAGGAATCAAATGCTTAGTAATAACAGTACTTATAGAGTAACTTGCATAACATTAACCCTCAAAAAGAGCACAACTTATTTTCTGGGGCAAAAACTAGAGATCCTTAAAAGTAGCACAACTACCACTTCTTCAAAATAGGATTTTAGGTACACATTATTTTCTTAATCTTATAAAAGGATAGAACTCTTTGTGTATTACCTGATGGCCAACTGAAAAGCAGCATACAATCTTAACTCTTTTAGGAGCTAGGTTGTCTGATTCAGAGCCCTAACAGCTGATTTCCTACGACTGAGAAAATCTGTCAATTTTAATAACTACAAACCATTTGCTTTATAATGTCATATTGGCTTGAAGAAACGAGGTGGACTTTTTTAGTTCTCTGCTCAAGACAGCTTTCTGGGTAATCATTTCTACCTTGATATCAGCCATTTATCTCAGCATAAAGATGTACTCAAATCACCTCTTGGTGGAAGTTCTATGCATGTACACAACAACTTTTCAACTTCCTTTTATAATCCGGACATTCAGACCTCCAAGCATGGCGTTCTCAAAGCTGCCTCCGCACTGAAGACTGATTTTAACTTGTTACTCAGCTCTAACCATTTCCCAGTGGTTTAAGCTACTTTGGTTAATGATCACCTCCAGGTCACTATGGTCAGCTTGACATAAAGCCTATGTGACTTTTCACCATCTGCAACATTCACAATTCTATCATTTTTTTTATGTGGACTAATAATCTCTGGTGTTATTTGCTGTCTACCTCTGAGGTTTCTTCCCCAATATTTGGTATTAAGATACTAAATAAATTACCTAATAACAGAATCGGTTCTGTTGTACCCTGGAATAGAAGAGGCCTTTTCTCCTGGAGATCCAAGAATTTGAAGCGTTGTATTGATGTCAACCTCAGTTGAATGCTTAATGGAATACTCCATTATTTCTGGAGGTATTAGCGGAGTCTCTCCCTGAGTATCATTAGCTAAGAGGTAGCCTTAAAATTAAAAGCAAACAAAAAAAGAAAGTAGTGACCTCATGTTACCTGACCTAGGTTAAATACTGCTTTAAGGGCCATCACAAGAGATGCTGGGAGAACTGGCATCAACATTTGACTAAATTCTATCATAGGCTTATGGACCTTAAGATGTATCTTGTACTTAGTCTATTTCAGTTTTCTGCATATGAGAAGACAGATTAAAATATACAATGAAATAGAATCACTGGGAAAACACACCACAGGGGAAGAAAATACTTAATTCATCATAAGATACCACAGCAAATGTAAACTAACTTTTAAAAAATATGCATTTCTTTGCCACAACACAAAACACTAATGCTATCTAACAATGCTTCATTGCAAGTATACCACAGGTTAAACTTAAAATTTTCTCAGAAACTTCCAGAATACTGGCAACCAAAAAACACTTTCTTACTTTCCATAAGGAATGTATAATGGCAAGAAGGTGTTACTGCATTTAGGGTTATAGTAAATAAAAGTCCAGGAGAAACAATAGCTATGCAATTCCCTATGCAGAGAAAACCTATACAAGGTGGGGGAACTTGGATCATACTGTTCCATCTCATTCCCAGACATGCCTATGTTAGATGTCACATTCAAACATGGGGACAACAAGTGTTGGTCTTGACACACAGGCTCCTATTCAGATGTAAATTCCAATGGGCAGGAGCCATAAAGATTTGTGAAGTGCATACCACAAGGGCATGGCTGGTCTGTGCAATTCCAATGTTTTCGTCAAATGCAAGAGCTTCATTATTTGTAATTGGGCTCAAGTCCTTGTGAAACAGACCCTCCCCCCTCCATATGACACAAACTTTTGAGAAGTATTAGATAGGCACATAACATGGTATCTCGGTTAAATGAGGCATTCAAATCTATAAAACCTTAATTATCGAGCTGCATGATATATACCAATACCATATTCCCAAAACAGGGTTATTATTACTGTTTATATAGTCAATTTAGAGCAACACGACTTTGAGAGAGACGCTTGTACCTGTTTAAAAGAAAAACTGGACTTTTAAAGTTTTCTTCCTGTTGGTAAGAGGAGAACTGCTTACACTGGGATGAAGCTTCTCCTACTTTCTCAAGCAGGGCCAGAATATTCGTCAACTAGAAAGCAGAAAAACGGTTTCCCCTTTGACTAGAAAACTCAACTGGTAAAAAGAAAACACCCTTCATTAACATGAAGTACAGTATGATTCTTCTCTTTAGGGATAGAAGAATAGGTCTGACAAGAGAGGAAAGAAGACTTGTCCCCATATCCCCTTCTCCAGGGGACAGTCACTCCAGAGAACCCATCCCCAGAATTTGGGAGGACTAAACTGTTTTCTCTATGCCATTCAGTATGAAAAGAAGGCAGATAAATTCCTCCCTGGATCATACTTGATGGGCTCTTGATCCAGCTTTCCTTTCTCAGATAGGGGGGCAGAGCAGGCTCTGCAGAAACAAAACCTCCAGTTCTATTGTATCAAGCAAATGTATGGCTAGACAACATCAAGAGCCCATCAAGTATGATCCAGGGAGGAATTTATCTGAAACATCAATGATGGTTGCTGCTTTTCTAACAGACTGCACTAAAATTCTTTAAGTACAACAACGATACAACCTCTCAACTAATCAAAAGTGGATCTTGAAGCTTTCCTCCCTGGCTGAATGTTTCAGCTGGAGCCTTGCTTGAGAGAAACTAAAAAAGGCACTCCCCTGAACTTTATTATCTTATCTGTAGTCTATGTAACACTGAAGGGCTCATCCAGACATTAAGAATATGACAACATTCTCTTGCTGTGTTGGAAAAAGGAGGATGATTCCTTGGAATCTATTATTTTGATAGTACAGATATGATCCGTCTTGAGGATAATCTTATCTTCATTGAGCTATTTTTGTTAACTGATAGGGAGGCTATTTTTAAAACTCTTTGAGTTGAAGATGCTGTCACCTGGAAAACAGTCTTGAGAGCTCTTTTATAACAGCCTTGGCTATGAAGTCCTTCAAGTAAGCCTGTAAAGGCCTGTCAAACAACTATGTTCCATCGCCATGTTGGAGATCTCTGATGAATGGGAAGGCCTCTGTGAGAAAGTAGCCAGAATTTCAGGGTGAGACAAGAAATGCTTAGCATGATTACTGTCAAGAACATTTGCCAGGACACACAACTGTCTTTTAAGAGTACTGGTACCGAATTTTTCATGTGCTTTTTACTGGAACAATCTGAGAATGTTTTGGACTCTAGCCTTTGAAGATGAAACTTGATCAAAGATTCCGGAGAAGGTGTTCTGCATAGTCCCCTTGATTCTCTGGGCAGACTGTTTGCGAGGTAATGTGTGGGTAACAAAGAACCTCATAAGACTAGTCTTCCTGAATAAGAGTGATTGATTCAACCTCTATGCCAATGGTGCCATTTTAGACTGCAATGGTATCAAACCTTGAGATAAAATATAGGTGTTAGCTGGAAAACATCATAGTACTCTGATGAGAACACTTATTGGATTAAAGTATCAGAGATAATGTAGGCAATATCAATATAGAAGAATTTTCACTCTCTCCTTCCTGAGCTTTCCAGTTCTTTGGCAATCCAGAAACCACTCTGCTTCATCCACTGCTTCATTCATTTATGGCACAATTAGCTCATCTTCATGAGCACAGTGTCTTAAAGATGTCCAGATTTCAGAGAAGGAGGCCCGAAGTCTATCCATTAGAACAGCAGCATTGCTTTCTTGGTGAAGAATCAATGACCTCCTCCCTGATGACTGTCACATATCTTTGCTGTAGTGCCCCTACTCCTGTATTGTGGCCCCCGGGAGAAACTTGTGGAGAATGAAATGGTTGGCTCTAAGCTCTATCCCATTTATGCTCAGCTGAACCTCCTCTGTCATCCAGAAATAATGGACTTTCCTTCCATCAGAGAGATCTCAACCTATGCCATTCTTCTCTATATCTGTATTTGATGGTTCTTTTATAAATTAAATAGATCCATTCACTAAGAGAGGTGTACACTGGACAAACTCCATGCAAGATACCACTGAACTAATAGTTTCTGCCACAGACATACAGCTGGTGTTTTTATTAATCTAAACGGCTCTTGGTAGAGATGCAAGAGAAACAGCTTGTGCCATGAGAGCTGAGAGCTTATAATTTAATCTTTACTAGATACACACCTGCTCTATATATCAGAAGATTGGCCACTAGGTATGACCTTGGAAAAGATCCTGTGTGCTAGTAAGAGGCCAAAACAGAAAAAAATCACATACTGATATATTTGGAGACTATGTGCAATGTAAGAAACTGTACTGTCTGATTAAACTAGTACATGTAAGCAAGCTTCAGGAAGCTACACTGATGCCAAAGTGTTCCAGGTGAGTTATATCTAGGATAAATCTCATCATGTCTGACCTGATGTGTTTGGCTGACATATTTCAGATACAGGATGACTCTCCAACCTAGTGTCATTTGGGGCATGGCAAAGAAAATGGGAAAAGTACTAGTCAGCCTTCGTATCCTGATAGCTAACAGATGTTGAATGGTTGTCTCCAATGTCATAATTTTGCTGAGAGATTTCTGGATCAATGAAAGTAAAGACTGGTCTTTTGGGAGCACACCTGGCACCAAAGCACAGCCAGAGAAGACAGCTGTCAAGTAGTAGAGACTTTTCTTCAGATCATGAATAAGCTAATGACAGCCAAAACAGACAATAAGAAACTACATCAGTCATTGGTTTGACTCCGTATAAGACAGCATCGCATAACTGTATATTCAATCTTGGAGAAAACTGCTTCATCTCAAAAATGAACCAGAGGAAGATTTTAGGAAAGGTTTTTTTGCCATGAAGAATACTTATGTTGTTCTTAAGGGTTTCGTGAAGTTGTGATTTTTTCCTTTTGTTCTGGACTAAGCAGGATTGTTTTGATGACTCGCGTGTGGGAGCCACTATTGCTGCTGGATAAGTCCTGGCTCCTTCAGTGACATTATAGTTGTGGCTTCTGCCCTTCCTTCTTTCTAAGCTGGCTCTGGCTACTAGGATACACTGCATTAAATCACTGGATAGGCTATATTGGGATCAAGAGCATCTCCATCTGTATTAGCAAGCTTCCTCTGACACTGGTGGGAACCAACTCCCAGAAGGTTTTAAAGAATGATTGTTTAGGTTGCTAGCCACCCCTACTTAGTACATGGGAGATGAACATCGCCAGCACTACTGTCATAATTTCAAGTGCTTAGATCTGCTGCCTCAGAGGCCTTAAGGCTGAGCAATGCAGTTCCTTATGGTGTGACCACCCTTTGGGGTGGCTGTTTTCATGTTACTTCTTACAGCTGGGGATAAACAGACTCCCTACTAACATCTTTGATTTCCTGGAGATCTAGAGTTGTTGCATGGGAGAAATTAGAGGCTGGAGATTTAGAGCTTACTCAGTTTTGCTATTATAGCCCATGAAGTACCTCACTCAGCTGCTAGAGAGGACCTGCATGGTGGATTCTTCTATACATCCTGTTTCAATGAAAATCCAAGTTCACCTACAACAGTAGGAGATTTTCATCCAAAAGTAATCTGCTCTCCTCTACCAAAAGCCCCATACAACATCAGGTATCGCACTTGAGTATTATAGAGATTATGTAAGGTGTGTTTATGTAAGGTGTACATTCAGCTTTCTGAAGCCTCACTATGGAGGTTCTGTCAACACATACCATCGGTTAAGTTAAGAAGTTTGGCAAAGGAATGTCCATTTGCAATGGAACAATATCAACTTGCATGTTCATAAAAGTTTTCCACTCACCTGTGACTAGAATAAGCCAATGAATATCCTCATACAGATCATCAAGCACTTTATTATCCACAGAGCCTGATCCTGGTGAGGCAATTAACTGCTGCTGATGACTTTGTAACTGGCCATGAAGCCGTGTCACTCTGTCTTCTAATAAGCTGAGGAGAAATAGCAAGCCAGCTTGATACTAATTGAGTTCACATTTCAAAAAAAATCCCCAACAAAACCCTATAGAGATGATTCTGAACTATAACACCCCTTTGTAAAGAAAGCAGTAGATACCTTGTAAGAAGAGGTATACAGTGTTCGGCAGCAATTCTTCCTAACATGCCTACGCTGGCCAGCTGGTCAGAGAACTGTTCTCTGTCATCTTCCTGTAGCTCACTTATTTCTTCTTCTTCTCTAGAGGCTACACCATTGGCAGTCTGACATTTAAAAGAAGATAAATTACATTATGTTGTAAAAAATAATTCTACAGAATTCCTGCTTTCAAGTCAGATAAGCTGACAATCATATGTGCACTAAAACTTCCAGAAAGAGCCCCTGAAACAAAGAGCTGAGGGGAGAAAATATTCATTTGCAACGGAGTAGTCAAGCACTAACTATATCTTGCTGACTCAGATATTACAGTCAATTACAGTTAGCACTAACTTCCAGTGCCTTGGCCCCACTGGTGGACCTCCTGATGGCACCTGGTATTTTTGCCTACTATGTGACAGAGTGTTGGACTGGATGGGCTATTGGCCTGATCCAACATTGGCTTATGTTCTTCTGTTATCTTATGTTCTTAAGAAATTTAGAGACAAACTATGATGGAAGAAGGGGAAAGTCCACAGCTTATTTCTGGATTTCCAAGCCACTGTTTTTGGCTCAATTCAGATAATCCTTCAGTTACAGATGAATAATCACCGATGATGGGGTAAGGCTGTGGCCCAAGTGTTTATCACTACACACTGTGGCTGTTCAAAGATAAAACTCTGTTCATGAAAAAATCTTAGCTTGAAGTAGGTGAGAAAACCAGAAAATGAAGTCTCAGTGTTTTGCTCACAGAATCCCCATTTGTTAAGATGTACATTGTTTACATCAATGGAGCTATTGCTCATGTAAAGTAATATTATAATTTTATAAGAAAATAATAATAAAATTACAATACTGCAGGCAGTCTTTACTATCCCAGACAAAGTTATCATTAATGTACTGCATTTAGGAACACCAGGTGCCAACTGCACATAATGTTACAGAGGCTAAAACCAAGAATGTTTTTGGCACAGGGAAAATTCATATTAAACTAGAAGGGGCCCAATTGCAACAATGAACCAGATTAGTTCAAACATCACAGATTGAAATGTTTGAGGGGTTTTTCTAAAAGTAGTATGGTTTTCAACCTTTTCAGCTTTTTCCCTCCACAGCAAGAAATAAAAATTCTCTCTAAAATTAAAGCATACACACCTAATAAAAACTCAAATGACACCACCTTTCTGCCACCAAAGAGGATGCAGAAACTGGATCCTTGCCTTGTGTTCATCCCAAGGGGCTCTTTAAACCCTCTTTCCTTTATGCAAACCGGCAAATAATGCTCTTAAAACTTCAAAGCCTCAGCTGTTTACTGAAGAGTGTCTCTCTATTCGAAAATCCCAGCTACTGCTTTGATACTGAAAAAGCCAAGCTCTGCAATGCCAGCTGTGATTTTTAAATGGTTACTTGTGGGATGAATGACTTATCTTACAGAAGACCATGAATTAACCTATATAAACAAGTTATGCCAAGATTGCTGGGCTATAAATTTAAAGGCCTATGGAATATTCTCTTATACCAACTATTTGTTAGGGCTATCAAGAGCATTAAATTCAGGCTCTCTTTATGCTGTCACAAAGCAACCATGAGAGGTATTCCTTATAAAAGCAACAAGGAGATGCTCCGTCTATTATGTATAAATCTAATCACTATGCAGCAGGCTATGCTTATGCTTCTCCAAATTCTACACATGTAATCATAACAGGCAATGAAAATGGAAGAGCCTCAAGGAGGAAAAGGAGCCACTGGTAGAGCTGGGTGAAGGGGCTTGTTCTGACATTGTTTTTACCGTCTTGCTATTGCTGTTGGGTAGCCTTTTTGCCTCCTGGTTTGGGGATTTACTTTAAACCTTGGTTTGAATTGTTTCAACCAGTTTTTATTGCAAATGGTCTTGGGAACCATTATGGCTGAAAAGCGGTAGCTGAACAGAGTAAATAATTCTTCTTTGGCTGCTTATTCAGAGAGGGAGACACCTGCTGATGAAATGCAGAAGGAAAAGCCCTCTGTCAGCTGCTCCTCCTTACCTGTCAACAGGTCTCCCACCCTCCTCTTAGCTTGTTGTGAAGAAACCTTCGAAAGTTCAGAAGGCTTTTCACATAAGTGTGGGGTTCAGCTCTAGTCTGAATGCAGTTATAGAACTCCTAGTACAAAAACCTAACAGAAAAGTTCTGAACCCTGCACTGACAAGAGAGAGAGTATGGATATGAGACAAGCGGACACACGGCTGCTTACCATATGACCATACACTAAGAAACTGGCCTTATCACCATTTATACCAATACAGACAACATATTTAAGACAATGCTTACAATATTTTTGTTAAATCGAGTATTAAAACAAACTTAAATTGCTCTATATACTATGAATTTCATCATCACATCAAGAACTTACCAAATTCCTTGTACCATCAGGAGCAGCTAAGTGGCACTGGATGTAAGAATTAAAAACCTGAACAGCATGCTGGGTAAAGAAGCCTTTATGGAAATGTTTGTCATCTTGTACTAGAGTAAGCCAAGATTCCAAGAGCTTGTCATACGCCTCCATATATACCATGTCATCTTTGTCAAGCTAGGATACAGAGCAAAAAAAAAAATTACCAAAGAGTTGTCCCAGTTTCACCAAATTAGTTTCTTCCTCATTAATAATTCAAAAGGGGAAATTATTTTTTTTAAATCCACATATAATTTGTTCCAAAGTGGTCAGAGTTGGCATTTCATGATGGTAAGTGACTGGCATCTTTGAAAATGCGACAGTGTCACTGTTAATTTAAAATACTATTTTATCTAGAAAAGATTCTAACAAAGCCACAGATAGTTCATGAAGTCAGTTTAATTTGCAAACCAAAATGAGGCAAATGGGATTCTGAAAACAATAAGTGGTCAACAAATATCTTGCTACTTTTCCTTAAGATGAAACCCTAATCCTGGCTTCTAGGCTCTCCCAGTAACAATTGGCAAATTCATGTAGCAATCCAATGCACTGCACATGCATGGAATTACAGCCTTATTCATACATTTGTAAAACCCAATGAAGCGAAAATGCAGTGAGGCAGCCAGACAGTACCTGCTCAGCCCCGATGTCTAAGCTCACTACAATGTCCCAGTTGGGTCTTTTTCACTTGTTTAATGTGTTGAGTTCAATGTATATTTGTCCCACAGTACACAATTTGCATTCAGCAAACAGGAAAGTGGATCAAGGATTATTAGACCTATACATCTTCATTTCCCCCAAGTTTTCCGCTATTCAAGAAAAAAACTCAGGGTTCTATGTGCTGCAGGAACCCTCCCCAGCTAAAGGACCACTTGCCCCGGCACACGGTTTTATGAAACCTTGTTAGTGACAATGGAAATAAAGGAAACTTGATCAAGCTCTTGCGTTCTTTCCCAGCTCTTCCTTTTTCTGCAATCTGAACAGATTTATCATTCCATTTGATTGGAATTGTCTTGTAAATACAAAGGGAGAATCAACTTTGAAAGGAAAAATGTGTTTTGAAAAGTCCACGAAAGGATATGTTTGATATACTGTTCTGGTAACACAAAGATCTGGATTGTTTTAGTAATGCTATGAGATATTTACAATTTTAAACATGGCTAAAGTGTGGAAACTGAGCTAGTGGCGTTTAACGCTAAGGCAAACTGTGAACCAATCTTCCCGAGAAGACAAGTGCCTGTTTGCAGTCCATTAAGTGCCATTAGAACAGTTCTGCAGGCACTTCGTCTACAGCCCTGTTATGTCTCTCCCTGGTCATTTAAATTAGCACACATGCTTAAAGACTCTTCAGGCCCAAGGACATGCTGTACCAATATGAACCTACAAGGCATGAAGAACTGCCAGTGCACAATCCTCTGCAGGAAATTAGACACTCATATGGTGTTTGAGACGGCGCCATCTGTGCCAACACCATAAAATAAAACCCACAACCAGGAAGGTTACATGCCACCATGGCACTGCACTCACAATGTAGCTGTAGCTAACACTTCATTCTTCTTAGTTGCCATTCGGTCTGCACTGACAAAATGGCTTTGAAAGGCTTTAGAGAGAGTTGATGCAAGTGGCAGAAGAAGCACTGATGAACAGAAGACCACCAGGCTTCTCGACCAAAGGCACAAGTAGCCCAATGTACATTTGCTTGTTATAGTTGCATACTACCCTTCCTCCATGTATCCTGTATCCATGTACTTCGAGTGCTCATGTTGCTTCCCTCTCCAGCCACTGGTCTGGGTATGTTCCGCTTCAGAGACACACTTTGAGGACACGCTTTCAGATCACGCTCTAAACCCTGAGCAGGAGATACCTTTTGCCATTTAGCCCCTTGTCACCAGCTAAAGACATACTGCTGCTGATAGCACCTTTCATTCCTGCCACAATTATTTTCACTCTGCAAGATGATTCTTGTACAGCCACATTCTCACTTTCGCCTGGTTAAATGTTGTAACCACTGAGGCCAGTTCTGAGCACTTTATGATTAAAATTACACAGGCTACACAGATTAGTCTTGTGCACACACTATTAAGAAATCATGACACTACCAGCTACAAAACTGAGAATTAAAAATAGTCAAGAAGAGTGACGGAAAAAAAGCACAAGATTGTAGTAGGAAGTGAACAGGGACAACAGACACGGAGCAGAAAGAGGGTAACGTGAACAGAAATGTTCCCTCCTTCGTCTATTGGAGTCTACAACGCAGATTTCTTTTCCTCCTAAATCTTTAAGTGAAAAATTAGGCTTAGTAGTCCTCTGGGTTCCTGGTGCAGAAGCACAGGTCAATGCCTATAAAATGAATAGGGCCTTCAGAAAAGAAAATTGCTGTGTATGGAAGAAAATTAGGGGTCAGATCCAAACTATCACAAATGAAGCATACTCAGGTAATAGATCTGTCTTGCACCTCTCTGTCTTCTGTACCATCTGAAAAATTGCTCCTGACAGCTGTGGTTGCAGCTAAAGTGGGAAATATGCATAAAGTCACAGATTCCCACCCCCTGTGAGTAGAAGTGCCCTCCACTCACGCAAAGAGAACTTTGGATCCAATTCCTGAAATGCATTCACCCAGAATTTACTGTTTCTTTTGGCTAATCTTATTTTTTTTCCCCAGGGAGCATAATAGTAATAAAACTGTATGATGCAAGCCTCTTGTGCGTACTTAAAAGTACTATCATTTCAAGAAGGCTCATAAAGGAATATTTTAAACACAAACTAAAATTGCTTGGGGAATATGGCATTCCTAAAGCTGAATAAATTTGCTGCAACAGTTTAATATGACCCAAAAAAGTACATTTCAGTTTTGCTACCAAATTATTCTAGTTTTCCCACATTAAAATCCAAAAAATATCCAAAGGTTACTATATATACTGAATAATGTATACCAACTGCACACACACACAGAGTACACACACACAAACACATACACAATAATGGCAGTGATTAAAACAGTTTAAAATATGCACAGATTTTCAATTGGTACTAAATTCTAACCCAATGCATATTATCAGCTGTCCTTAAATGAAGCTTCCCCCCTTGCACATAACATGAATACACAGATATAACTAATTTAAACTAATTAGCCTTTAGAAGACCAAATAGATTTTAACTTAAACAAATTACAATTAAAATACAGCAATACCAGTGTTTTGAAATAAGAATTTTGAAGTTCAAAGACAGTACTTACCACTTCTTCCAAAGCAGCACTCCTTCCAAAAGAGCAAGTGAGGTGTGTGAGGCAGTTAACGAAGGAAGAAAATAGTTCATTTGGAATGGCTGTTAATATATTGCGAGGAAATACAGTGATCAGGTTGCTGATTATACTGGATATTCCCACTGCTTCAGAGTCCTCTATTTCAATTCTGCAGGAGACATGTTTGTGAGCCTGTGTTAAGTCAATCACTCTGCTCAAAATCAAGCCTACTATGGTATCTTTACGGAGATACCTTTAAGTGGTTCTGTGTCACAGTTAAAACTACAAACAACAACAACGAGGAAGGAAGTCCCCACCCTCCCTCCCACTACAAACCTAAATTCTAGTAAGCAAAGATATTACATACCCATTGATCGTGTTGAGCAATCCCTCAATGAAGTGAGCTAAGTAATCGACCTGCGAGCTCTCATCAGGAAACACTGGCCCATGAAGAGAGGCTAGCTGGGCTAGGCACTGCAGCGAGTCTTGTGCCATATCTGTGTCTTCTCTAATTTTTCGATGCACCTTTTAGGAAGCGAGAGGGTTAACACCACATCGAGGGGGAAAAATAAGATGTTCTTTTACCAGTCACATGGCTTGCAATCCTAAGGAGCACACACACAAAAAGCTTTATCTAGTTTCTCTCGATATCAAGTTGAATTAAGACTAAATAATTGCCCGTTATTTCAGTCTTTCAAACTGTGGTCTCGATATACAGTCTTCACAAGTCATATTTTAATTAATCAAAGCTAACTGGGACCTACCTACATGTTGAACTGTCTATGCATGTTGAGTCTTAAAGAGAGAAACAGATGCCAGCCAGTCAGACACGCTGCTAATTCTAAAAACAGCAATAATGACAGCCATCTGTATTATGCTAACTATGCCTGGGCTACAGCGTCTTGCTAAAGTTAGTTCAATCAAGATTATATAGACGCTTCTTTAGCGGAGGTAAACACGGAACCCTCAAGAAAGCAAATACAGCTTGTAGCAAAATCCTTCAGTTGCTTTTGAGATAACTTAACACGCAGTCAATGAACAGGACTGTGCCACTCTCAGGTACTAGCTTGTATTTGTCAAAAATAAATCACAGTAAACCGGCATTCATATCTGACTGAATGTCAGTAGCAACATATGGACATTGAGGGTCTTGATTGAAAGAAAACTTATTCTTACGTACATGCAAAGCAGAACAGCTTGAATTTGACGTGAAGATATAGGATTTGATCCAAGATTCTGGTGGATGTGGATTTTTGCTACACACACACACCCAGCAGATCCTCTCAGCCCTTGGAAAGTCAGTTCTCGGGGTTATGAGACCCACATGGACAAACCAACAAATGCGGGAGTAGGGTTGCAGCAAGGAAGGGGGGAAATGGAAAAATTGACCCCCTTTTCTTCTTCCAAGCACAGCTCCACTGACAAAAGAGGGAGGAAGGGTACATTCATCCCCTTCCTCACTGCAGCCCCCTCCCCCATCCACATAGCTATGTACTTATGGGGGGACCAGTGACACCAGGAGTTGACTTTCTGAGGTAAAAAGGGATTATTGGAGAGACAGGAGAGTTGCAAAGATTCAATGCTCCATCTGCTGGCAGATGGTGGCACATACATCTGCTGGCACATACGAATCTTGCCATTTGTTATAGTAGTTATTTCAGCCATTACTAGACCAATTTGTGTTTCAAATATTCAAGTAAACAACAAATAAACAAACAGTAGCAGCATTTAAACCAAAAGACGGACATATTTTTTAGTCTTTAATTTTTAATGGGCATGTTTATATTAAACATAAAAGTCATCTTGGAAAGATTAAACATCAAGCTTCTAGAAGGGGGGATAGAAGAGAATACTAGATTTTCTGAAAGGCAGTCAGATAGATCAGATTCTTAATGGTCAGTAGTGTTCTTGATAATGATTAATCAAAGCATGAACTCCTCAAACCGAGTCACCAATGTTGCAGGTAAACTACAAATAAGGAATTCATAAACACAGCTGAGAGCTTGTTGTTTGTGAGTTTATCTATTACTCAAGGATTGCCAGAGATAGCAGTCATTATTAGTATAGATTTAATATCCAAATGTTGATCTAAATCCAGTTTGCTTTTGACATCCAGTGCTGAATGTTTAAAAGCAAAGTGCCAAATTCTAAAAAAAAAGGTTTAACCTAGAGGCTTAATAAAAACAAAATTAATGTTAGAAAGGGTTAACCTGTAAACTCAACAGCTATTTGCTTGAGGAGGTTCCCAGCTGACAGTAGCAACTGTCTGGGTCGTCTAGACAGCTGTTCACATTGTGCGCAGCTGTTAAGTGGTCTGCCGTTAAATTTTTCACCTTTTTGAAAATGCTTGAGCAAGATAAAAAACTTGCAAGTAACTATGTACACAACAACAGATAAAGTTGTCTGGAGAATTACTATGGTGTACAAAAGGTTTACTATAATATGCTATTCATCATCTAGACACAGTTTTAAATACACTTCTTGCCTTTGAAAGCAATACCCTCAAATTCCAACAATACAGAATTCTATTTTGGGAGATAAACCTAAACTAGTTTCTTCAGAGATTTTCCAAGTCAGTAATTTAATATTAAAAGCACAGAGCTTTCCCTCTAACTTGCATAAACTCTGCAACTAATGCTGCAGTCCTGTGACCACTTACTTGGGGGCGAGCCTCATTTGATTTAACACACGTAACACTGGGCAATAAGGAGCTCAATTCAAAGCACTGAAAGCTGCTTCCTATACAATTTCACGAATTATTACTTCCATGTAGAAAATCTGCATGCACACTAATAACGTGTGAGGCACAAACATGTAAGGCACACAGAGACATGCATGCACTTGTCAGACATAACAGCATAAATATCATGGCTGTTTTTAATATTGCAAGCCTTATCCCGTAAGGAGTAAAATTTAGTATTTTATGTTGTGTTACGTGCCAGGCCTCCCTGGACAGCAAGCAGAGATTAGCCTCCTTTTCATAATCAGCTGGGAGACACTTCAGAGAACATCGATACTGGAAAAGCTCAGTAGCTTGCCCAGCTCCTGCTGCAATGCCGAAAATCAGTACCATAACACTTAAAAATGGTTCCTGATTTCATCTGCCGCTAGAGCTACCAATATAATCCAGCGTGCAAAAAACTCTTACCATTTCATGAATACTTATTCTACAAGCCAAGCTTTTATTAACTGAGTACACACACAGGCACATCATTAGCATCTAATGAAAAACAAACCTAATGCATAATTGCTTGGCAAAGCACAGAACTACATCTATTTCAACTATCTTACCTGAATTCATCCTACCTGATCACAAAGGAAGGAAACAATCCAATAATGGTCTTAGAAAGCAGGAGCAGCAGCACTTCTTGGCTACTGAATTAGCAAAACAGAAGAATGGGACTTACTGTAAAGAAAAGCTCCATAACTCTGCTGTCCAGGAGGGTCTCACGCCAGGACTCTGTTGGCTTTAGCATCACATTTTGCGAGGATTCAAACATAGCTATATAATGTCTGCCTAGTTATCTGGTGTCAAGGTCAACAACAACATTCCAATTTGGCTTAAAGGAAAAAAGAGAGAGATCCCAGATACAACAGGTCCCATTCAGAAAGAATGCAATGGAAACAAACTTTAAGCCTCTTCACATACACAGCATAATTCATGCATGAGGACAAGGAATAAAAGGTATTAAGTATTGAGGGGGAAAAGAATGCCCAAGGAATGCCAAATAACAGTGATCACAATGACGAGACATTCCACAGTGGCACAATCACTTTAATAATCATTTGGATACGACAGAAGGTGAAAGGGAAACACAAATGACAGGTATTCAAATGTGATTAAAACCATGTTTTTAATATAAACCCTCCCTATTTAAAATGTAGCAGGCTGGTTGTATGAAGAGACACTAGTTTCAAAGGACAGCCATATGGGCCTGCAGTAGAACTGCTGGATTTGAGACCAGTCGTAACTTAGAGACCAACAAGTTTTTTGGGGTAGAAGTTTTGGAGAGTCAAAGCTCCCTTCCCTTCATCAGACGTTGGTCTCTAGAGAGCTACTGGACTCCAATCTAGCTGTAGTACTTTGGAAGTCTCTTTACCGATACTCACTCAGTACAATGATTTTTGTAAAACTAAACTGATCTTATTTCCCTGCTATGCCAAAAAGCAAACAAAAATGTTACATCTTTTGCTTACAGAGCATGATTAACAAACATCTTATTTTTATTTATGAAAATATGTATAGCCCGCCTCTCCTTGTGGCTCACAAATTGAAATTTTAAAAAACCAAAAAACCAAGCTGAACGAGTGTTGAGGTTTTGATGTCTGAAACAAGGGGCGCTCATCAAGTTCTGCATGGCTGAAGTTTTAAAAGAACGGAAAGTCCTCTAAAATAGATAGACGCTGACCAATATTGCTTAGAGCTATTATCAAAAATTATATCTGACAGCAACCATCACACTTGGAAGTCGGCCCAAAAATATGTTAGCACGATCCCATACATTTGTTTCTGCAATAAAGTGAAGCATTTAACAAACATGAAAATCTATCTGCATTCTACACTGTGCACAAGTTACAACAAGCTATGAATATTTACTGTATACATCAATAAAGCCGGATGCCATTCGGCCTATCATTTCCATCTTCTGTTTGTCACCCATAAAGAGATATTCCATTCCTTTCAGCTCTTCCATTAAACTGAAATAGGAGATATGCCTCTAGGGCAAAACCTCTTAAGCAAATACATTTTGTCCAAGCTACATGGTACCAGCAATAAGACCCACAAAGAATAAAGAATACTTGGTTTAAATATACACTAATACTGTCCTATGATGAGGGGGTGGTGATGAAAACAGAAATCTGAAAACTGCAAGCATACAATGGAAAAATTCAGTGTTATTGGAATGCAATTCCTTTTAAACAATATGCATGATTTTTAATGAAAACATACTTTAATTTTTTTAATATACATCCTAACAAAACATAGACACAAAAAGAAATGCAAAACAAAGAAATTGAGAAAAAGAGAAAAAACTTAAAATAAAAGGTTTCCAATTATTGCTGTACATTTAAGTTTTACAGCTTCAAGAAGATGTTGTTACGGTTCCACTGCTTATGCCTAATTAATCTGTCAAATTGGTATTAAATGGCAGATGAAGAGTTGTTGAGTGTAGATTAGCAAAAGGTATAAATGGATTCCAGACGGCCTACAAAGCATCCACACTCACTCGATTTTTAGCTAATCTATATTCCACGGGAGCTTATACAACATACTATAGTAATTTTGGGGTGGATTTCTAGTGTTGAGATGTGATGGATTTATGTACCAATTTCTTATTTTCTTCTGTAAACAAATGCATAACAAAGCCACCTTTGGATCAGGCATTAAATTAACTGAAGCTAATTCACGTTGACGGCAGACTTTAGAAAGTGTGTGGTGTGTGTCTGTGAGAGAGGGAGAGGGGGAGGGAGAGGGAGAGGGAGCCCAGTCCCCTTGGTAGGCCAAAAGAGCTGACGTTTGTGAATGGCTAGTGTACATCAGCTGGTTGAAGAATTTGACTCTCTAGTTCATTAGAGCTTCACACCAGAGGGTGTGTGTGTGTGTGTGTGTGTGTGTGTGTGTGTGAAGTGCTGTCAAGTCACTTCCCACCTATGGCGGCCCTATGAATTCATGACCTCCAAAATGTCCTATCCTTAGCAGCCTTGCTCAAGTCTTGCCAACTGAGGGCTGTTGCTTCTTTTATTGAGCCACTCCATCTCATGTGGGGTCTTCCTCTTTTCCTGCTGCCTTCAACCTTTCCTAGCATTATTGTCTTTTCCAGTGACTCTTGTCTTTTCATAATGTGACTAACATATCATAGCCTCAGTTTAGTCAGTGTAGCTTCTAGGGAGAGTTCAAGCTCGATTTGGTCTAGGACCTACTTATTTGTCTTTTTGGCAGTCTACAGTATCCATTAAAACTCTCCTCCAACATGACATTTCAAAGGAATCTACTTTCTTCCTGCCAGCTTTCTTTATTGTCCAGCTTTCACACCCATACATAGTAATGGGGAATACGATGGCACGAATTAATTTGATCTTGGCCGCTATTAACACATCCTTACAGGTATCTTTTCTTGCTCCTTCATGGTTGCCCTCCCTACCCTATAAATAAGGTATAATTTATTAAAAGATTTATTGTTACAAAGCTGCCTTGCAGGGTTCCTGAACTACTCTTTTAAATTATTTTAACAGGTTAATTTACCCCCCCCCCGAATAAAATTTATATGATCAAAGTAATAATTATCCTTAAGAATGAGAATTAAACACTGCTGTTTCTGGTTTGTTTTTAAAACCTTACTTTCAAACATAATCTTAAAACATAAGATTTCTACCCTAGGAACCGATATTAAATCCATTCTGGGTTAAATTTCAAAGCATTAAGTGCCATTTTAATTTTTGGTGAGTGAAGGCAGTTTTCCAGATTTATAATTCTTACATTAATTATAATATAAAACTTCAGTGAGGAATACACTGCAGAGCAGACAACCACACTTAGATGTAGCACTAAGAATGAGAGCCAAAGTTACAGCTCTTAACTTCTGTTGAAAATTTAATTTTCTATATTTCAGAATATGGTGAGGTGCATTACCCTAATTTGTAGAACAGTAAGGCTTATTTACCCCTTTCAATTAATACCTATATAGAGAAACAGAACAAGCCACCTGATAGGCAATTCTAAATATTTATTTATTAATTAAATTTCTACCCTGCCCTTCCCGCCGCAGCAGGCTCAGGGCGGCTTACACAAACACTACACAGCTAAAACAGAACTAAATAAAATCATGACAATATAATATAAAACTTTCTTAAAATGGAATGAGCAACTAGGATATTCTTTTCCCCCAATCCTCTTTTTCCTTTGAATTCTTTATCTTGTATGAACAAATTGGGAACTTCAGAACAGTTGAGATTGGATCACTATTATGGCCCTGTGCAGAATATCACTGCTGATTTCTTACAGTTCAATCCTGTGCAAAATTGCACCTTTCTAAGTTCACTGACATCCGTTCTTAAAAGGGTCAACACTGCTTCATACTGCATTGTTAATCATGCGTAAAAACATTACGTGGGTTACTAACATGACTCTTCCATTCCATGTTCCCTAGTTTGATGTAGTGGTTAGGAGCACGGACTCTAAACTGGGAGAACCGGGTTTGATTCCCCACTCTTCCACATGCAGCTGCTGAGTGACCTTGGGCAAGCCACAGTTCTCTCAGAGCTGTTCTCTCAGAGCTCTCTCAGCCCCACCTACCTCACAGGCAGTGTTCCCTCTAAGCTGTGGAGTCTTGTGAGCAAAAATTCTACTTTGTGAGCTACTGGCATTAAAGTTGTGAGTGAGCGATTTGGCTACTGCATACATTAGTTTTCTCTGGTGCCATTCTTCCTGAGCTGAGATTAAACAACTGTGAGCTAGCTCACATTAACTCAGCTTAGAGGGAACACTGCTCACAGGGTGTGTGTTGTGGGGAGAGGAAGGGAAGGAGATTGTAAGCTGCTCTGAGACTCCCAAGTGAAGGGTGGGGTATAAATCCAATCTCCTCCTCCGCCTCCTCTATGAACCCGGCATTTCCTCTTGCCCAGGGTTTGCAAATTCACTTCAAACCTGCTTACTTTCAGTGTGGATGTAACATTAACAACCAAACAATAAGAGAAAGAGGATGGAGTGTGAAATTCTATGGTCCATCCATCTCTGCTCTATAAACCATGATTAGGAGGAACAGCAGCACGACACATGAAACTTATTCCTATATGTTTTTAATGAACACAGCTAGATACCACCTAAGAGCATATCTCGGTACATGTTTTGATCTGAGGTATCACTGCCGCTACTTCTGCAGTCTTTCAATTCCCAAGTGCAACACAGAGGAACCAGAGTGGGAGGGGGCAGTGCATATATATGTGCCAGGATGGAAGAAATGCCTTTCTGTGCTCCTACCCTTCCCAGTTGTATGAAAGCCAGGAGCCTTGTATCTCTACAACATTTTCTTACTTAATTATAATTAGTATTTACAAATAACTTCACTGGTGTTCACCACCAACTTGCATAACTCACACATACACATTTTAAAACCCACAAGTGTATATTATAAATGACAAGCAGGAACCCACAAGGAGTTAGGGGGGGTATTTCTTCCGCCCCCACTATTTCCTCTTTCCATTACCCTTAAAGCGCCCATAGCCTCTTCCCTTGTCCTGCCTCCTCCTTCCCTTCCCTTCCACAAACAACCTAACTTTTATCTGACTCCCATCTTCAACTACATTTATTATTTAATTCATTCATACCCTCAGCTTTCTCCCCAATGGTGACCCAAAGCAGCTTACATCATTCTCCTCTCCATTTTGTCTTCACAGCAACCCTTTCAGAAGGCATGGATTGTGGGTAGAAAGCCCTGGAAAAGGGCCCCTCTCCCAGGCGACCTGCCTCACCCTGCTTTACCCTGCCAGGGAGAAAGGGAGGAAGAAGCAACCTGCCTAACTAACTGGCTGAGTGCTGTTTTCCTTGCTTCACACAGGCTCAGGTGGGCTTCCCTAGTTTCACGCAGGCCCCAGGCAGGCGGGCAGGCAGCCACCTCCCTCACCTTGTGTGGGGCTTGGGCAGGCCTGGCACCACCACCTCCCTTCTCTTGAGAGGGCTGAGTGCTGCTTCCATGGTTTTGCGTGGACCTCAGGCGGGCAAGGAGCCGCATCCTTTGCCTCATGTGAAGCTCAGACGGCAGAGTCAGGCACTGCCTTGCGGGCTGAGCTGGCCACTGCCACCACCCTCGTCTCAAGTGAGGCTCACACGGGACAAGCTGCGCAGGGTGCTGCTGCCTCCTCCCCCTTTGTGTGTGGCTGAGGCGTGTGGACATTGCCACCTCCCTAGCCTCAAGTGGGGCTCATGCACAGCAGGCACACATTGCTCAGCTCAGGGAGGCATCACTGCCTCCCTCACCTCATGCAGGCTGGTCACCGCTGCCTGCCTCGCCCTATGCAGGGTTTTGGCCAGGGTGAGCCAGGCAGATGCCTCCCTTGCCTTGGGCAAGGTGGGTGCCACCTTCCTCCTCGTCTTGTGTAGAGGTTGGGCAAGCCAGTCACCACTTCCTCTCTCATCTTGTGCGAGGCTCAGGTGGACCCTTGCCTTAGCCACAAGCTCACTCACTTTGTTGTAAAGCTCAGACAGGCTGGGCACCATTGCATCCCTTGCCTCATACTGGGCCAGGCACCACTATATCCCCTGCCTCGTGTGGAGCTTGGGTGGGCTGGGGACACCCACCTCCCGCAGGGCTGAGGTGGGCTGGGCACTACCTCCCCTGCCTTGCACTGGGCTCAGCCCTTCTATCACAGTGCTTGGTCAGCCGAGGTGCGGGGAGGCCACTGGCCCACTGGGAGGCATCTTGGCGCTCAATGGCCAATCCACTCCTGCCTGTGATGTACATTAGGCTGAAAATGTATAACCAGCCCAAGGTCATTCAGTGAGCTGCCACAGCAGAATGGGGATTTGAGGCCTAGTCTGAAACTCTAACCATGATACCATACTGACTTTTATATAGTGGCTGCTGTTGAACTGGGTCTTGGGTGAGTCATGCAAGTCACTGTAGCAAGTCCCCGTCAGACCTGACCCAAATGAGCTGTCCCTCAAAGGACAAAACAGCCCTGGAACGGGCCCTGCTCCCTCCCTGCTTTTTTACTGACAGAAACCAAGCCTGTTGTTGTGGTTGCCTAGCAACAGCCCCTAAGGGCATCCGTTTCTTAAAGTTACACATGCTCCTTTTATCATTTGGGTTTTTCCCCCCTCCCCTTTTTTTAGATTTCAGATTTTTTTTCCTGCAAACCTGGGATGTTTTTAAGGTATGCAGAAAGATCCGTCCTGTCTGTTCAGAGGTCCAGTCTCTGGATTTAAGTAGCCGCAGATTTGGCCAACTTGGTTATTAGAATATAGATGATGATAATATCCTCAGAGACGGGAACAACCCATGAATGGGGCTTCCTCTAGCATTCCTTTGGTGAGCAAGGGAAGAACAAACGGAGTAGCAGCTTCACCACAGGCACATGTATAAATGTTACAGCATAACCTCAGATAATGAATAAGTAATAAAAATGGTAAGTCTGCATCCCCCAGTCTTAGCAATCCCATAACTAGGAGAGCTTCAGCCTAATAATACTAGATACAAATATGATTGATGGATAAAAAACAAACACTGCAACTCACAAGAAGTATACCTTTGTCAACAAAGTGAGGACAAAAATCCTGAATCTTATGGTTCTCCTACAAGATGGTTTCTCAAGATTGCACAGTCTTTCCCACTTGAAAATAAAGAGACCATTTAAAAAGGATATAATTTGGAGGAAGAAAATTCCAGCTTAAGACCTGATTGGCTAGTGCAAGGTAACGCTGAAAGACTGAAGACATCTGAGCATTAAGGTTTTCACACCGGCTGAATTCCTGTAGTACCTCTACTGTGAGCATGAAGATCTGACGGAGATCATCCTCCTGTGCAATCAGGATAAGTTCAGACATTTTAATGGTCTGGCACTGGGACACTCTAAGGTTAGTCAGGCTAAAGAGGAAACCAACAAAGCATTTTGCTCTCTGTGTTTATACAGTCTAGTGCCCTTAAGTTATTCAGTGATCAATAAAGTTATACAAAATTTGTTCAGCTACTTGTGCAATAGACAACTATGCCTAAGCTGTTATAAAACTGAAGAACCGTAAAACTATAGTCAAGCACCAAATTTCAGGCATACAACCTGCAATAGTATATTTATAAATAACACTCCCCCTCAGCATCCCATTAAAGCTACAGTAAAATACTAGGCTTTTATGGAGTGGATTTATTCACACACAGCTGGCCCCATTTAGATACAATAATATGTATATCTGCTGGCAAGTTATTTAATTCACTTTGGGCTTTTTCCACCGGTTCTTTTCATTATGTTCATTCATCATGTCTCTCCAAAAAGCAAAGCAAGAACCAGCTTTTACTAGATCTAGTTGTTGATGACAAATTAGCTTCACGGGGTTGAAAATAAAACCCTCCCCCCATTATGTGAACAGAGAGGCACCTCCTCTCAGACAAGGGAGGAGCCATTTTTGTTGCTACACAAACAGCAATCCCGTCTGCCACATCCCATATGGTTCCCCCAAATCTGTGCTGCAGGGGGCACAGCCCTGCAGCAAAAAGAGGGAGGTGGTAAAAGACCTATTCCACAAATACCACTTTACTCACAGTTCTCAGGACGCTGAATTCATTTTAAAACTGAAACTGAGTTGCATTGTTGTTTTAAATTATACACACACGCATATTCAATCTAACAACTGCTTAGGTTTATGCATGCTTGTTTCATGTATTCATTAGTAAATAAAACTGCTCTTTCCTTAATAATTCAGGTGGGTAGCCATGTTGGTTTGAAGCAACTGACCACTGGACTCAAACTTTATTCTTTCCTTATTAAGAACACTTATTAGGGATATACAAGCAAATGTCATTGACTTACTTGAAATATTCGTTTGCAATTACCATGGAACTCCATACTAAGTCCAATATTGCTGGTTTTGCTTGAACTTGAGAACTCACTTAACAATGCCGTTAAAATAGAACAGGCCAGGGTTTGCTGTAAAAATTGAGGGAGAAGATGTTTAGAAAGTTGAACTACAGTGAAACAATATTTTCAAGTGTCTCATTGTGATCAGACAAATTAAATGCAATTGTGGATCAAGAATTCACCATGACACTTATTCCTCCAGAGAAATCAAAATGCTCACATACTTTGTACCAGTGTTAAAGCTCTAAAGTTTAAATTCCAAATTGTGAGCTTATAATTCTACATCTGACGTCACTATGAATCTTGTTTTGTCAATTAATTGGCCCAAAATAAACATAACACTTCTGAGAGTGTTATTAGGAGATCGAAAGCAGCTACAGGATTATGTACTCCCCTGAACACTTGTGTACAAATACCTCCACACTCACACACAAACACTATGGTTAAGGGTGAAGGCAGGGCCAATGGGAGGGGACCAGAAGACTGTTTGGCCTGAACCTCAAGCTCAAAGGGGTAGGCGTCTCAAACTTAGGAACTTGTTAATTTTCAGGCTTAATTTGATATGTTTACAACTTTTTCTTATGAACATCATGCATCATCATTTTTTAACTGTATCATGGGTAGGGTCCCCAAAAGCTGAAAGTGGCCCAAGCCTCCCTGGATATATGTATACTGACCTTTAATCATGGTAAGTTGTCAACCAGGTTCCCATTTGGATACAGCACAAGTGTAACAGTACTCCCTCTCTTAAATTTGGTTAAGAAATAGGGAGAGCTCAATGAGCTCATGCTCTCCTTTTCCTTACTCCCCTTCCACGCATGAATCCCTCCTCCCTTTCATTTTCACCAATGAACATTGTGCCGTATAGGATTTTCACTTGATGTCTTCAGTTCAAGCTACTTTGCAAAACTTATCACTAACTGGAATCAGAAAGTGACGTTTGGTTGCACTGCACAACCAGAAAACACTCTCCACATTCATGAAGCAAGCACAGAGTTCCATCCACACTATGAAGTTCCCATATCTCCCTCCAAAGCCACTTGAGAATCCTAACCCTCTTGGAGACAGGGTTTTTTTTGGGGTGTGTGTGTGTGTGTACAGAACATCTCCAAACACACATATAAATAAATATTTCCAAACACTTTGCACTGCTGTAGCCAGATGTTTGGCTCTAAGTCTCTGGCAGTGATTAGTGAAAATGCTGTGGTTGATAAACACTGCACCTTGGTTTGCTCTGAAAATGAAAAGGGGGGGGGGAATTTCCATAAGA
This sequence comes from Gekko japonicus, assembly GCF_001447785.1. NCBI lineage: Eukaryota > Metazoa > Chordata > Lepidosauria > Squamata > Gekkonidae > Gekko > Gekko japonicus. The sequence goes on along the minus strand of NW_015169795.1, from coordinate 824,240 downwards.
GAAAGGAAAGAAACATACAAGCCCATGTGGCACGCTACATTTCCCAACCATGGTTAGATCAGGTTCTGTTAAGTATGCAATAAACCTAAGGAGGAAGCAACCTTTCGTGTTACTCATGCACATGGATCACAGAATCAGAGTTGGGGCCATACAGGCCAGCTAGTCCAACCCCTTGCCCAGTGCAGGACCCCTAACTGAGGCAAGTTTGTGGGCTGGGCGAGGAGCACATGGCTTGCTCCTGATGTCTTAAACTTGTTTAAGTGTTCATGCAAAATAAAGTCTGCACCAGACAATTTTGAATCTATTCTGGTTAATCTTTTCCCTGTATTTAGGACTGGATTTAATGTTAGTAATTAAGACAGGGTCTGTGCCTTCTTACTACAATCTACTGAATTTTCCATCATCTGCTCCCTTTTTGCTTTCCATCTTAGCCAGGTTTGATTGGCTACATCAGTGATCTTCAGCCTATCTGCTCAGTCATACAGCAGCCATTTCCCTACTTTTACATTTCAAAAGGACCCACTATTAATAGAGAGGAAGGGTGCATACCTCCTGCGTCTCTTTGCACACACACTGAAGAGAGAGCAACATAACACCAAGGCAAGGTCTCTCAGTGGTTGAGAGCACAGACAGGTTTGTTTACCAAATTTTATGCTCCACTTTTCTCCCCACAGTGGCTTACAACATTCTTCCCTTCTTCATTTTATCCTCACAACAAACCTGTGAGGTAAGTTAGGCTGAGTGGCCCAAGGTCACCCAACAACCTTCCATGGCAAACTGGGGATTCAAACCTGGGTCTTCCAGATCATAGTCTGACACAGACCACTGCACCACACAGCTTCACGGTCCTCCTTTCCCACAAAAGCTCTCCCTTGTGATTCTTCTCCTCCTCACAGCCCGCCTGGCCCAGCCACCCTCACCCGTCAGTCACCCTTTATCTCTCCACGCACACCGTTCCAAGCACAGAGGTCCTCTGTCCCCCTAGCATTGTAACTGTCTCCTCATATTCTTGAGAGCCGACACAGTACAATGGTTACAGTGTCAGACCAGAATCTGGGGGCCTCAGGTTTGAATCCTCGCTCTGCCATGGAAGCTTGCTGGGTGACCTTATTATTTTATTATTTGTATTTATTCAACTTGATTTATTTATTCAACCTTGGGCCATTCACACACTCTCAGCCTACCCTACCTCACAGGCAATGTTCCCTCTAAGCTGTAGAGTCCTGTGAGCAAAAATTCTACTTTGTGAGTTACTGGCATTAAAGTTGTGAGCGGGTGATTTGGCTACTGCATAAATTAGTGTGTTCTGGAGCCCTCCTTCCTGAGCCGAGACAAAAATGTGTGAGCCGGAGGCTAAAAAACTGTGAGCTAGCTCACACTAACTCAGCTTAGAGGGAACACTGCTCACAGGCTGGTGATTTTGAAGATAGTACAGAGGAAGAGAGAATAATGTTAGCTGCTTCAGGTCCCCACTGGGGGAAAAGCCACGGTATAAATGAAGCAAATAAATATACAGAATTCTCTTTAAATGGCTGTGCTCCCACATGATTTCCCATCACGTGCCTGCAGCTCAGTGTGTTCCATGCTGGCACCTTGAGGTTAAAGTTGAGTCCTGAGTCAGAAAAGACTGAAGTTCACTGAGCTACATGACACAATCTATTTTAGAAGAAATGAATCAATTCTAAAATGTTTCCAAAAGACTAACATTTTCCTCCATCTCCAAAAGATTACAGTATAGGAACAGAATTTACTTTATACATACATCAGCACAGAAACCAGGTTTTACTAGAAATAGACAGGAGTCTTATGGCACCTAAAGGACTAACAAGATTTTTTAACTCAAGCATAAACCTTCATGGACTAGAGGGTCACTGTGTCGCAAGCATGTGACAAAGTGGGCCCCAAGTCCCCAAAAGCTTATGGTAAAATGAAAACTTGCTGGTCTTTAAAGTGCCACAAGACACCCCTCTATTTTTGCAAATTAAAACAGTCACCCCTTCAATTTCACCAGAACACTGGGGGTGCTGGCAATGCTTGGATCCACACAGATGTTTGGTATACAAAGGAACAAGCCTGGCAAATGAAATGCCTGAACTGAGTGGATTCCAAAAGTGATGGATTAGACACAGATCCTGGCTTTGTGGGACATTTCAGCCATCTCTATAAAGCCTTATTTGTCTGAAAGGACAGCATACCGTTATGAGTCAGTCAACTCTTCCTGGTTCACTGGCACCCTTATATAAGATTCCAGTTTCCAAGCTCTGAAACTTTCTAAAGTTTTGCATTGGTCATACAGGATTATTTCTTGGGGAATGGGAGTCACCCAATGTTTATTTATCTCTCTGGTAAAACAGATCCTAGCCAATACCTCAATATGAGGATTTCCTTCTATTGTATTTTTATCCCACTCTTGCTCCGAGACGCACAGTGTTCATGGTTCTTCTCTACTCCATTTTATCTTAATAACCCTTTGAAGAAGTAGAAGCTGAGACAGAATGACTAGCTCATGGTAACCAAAGACCGTGAGTGGGGATTTTTGAGCTCAGGTCTCCCCAGTTCTAGGTAAATTCTACACACTGAAACAGCATCCATGCCATGGAGTTTTCTGAGAAATGGTGGAATGTGAACATGGAGTAATGCACTCATAATCCATGCAAAAGAATATGCAATTAATGGTCTAAAATTGCCAGTTGCATGAAGCTTGTAGATATTTCTGAAATATATGCTTTTAATTCACCAAGCTATCCGTGAAAATCTCACAATACCTTTACTAAGGATAGGCTCTGATATGCCCAAGTCCTTCATATGTTACATTAAAAGTGCCATATTCTGGTTCTTTGCACAATGGATGTATACACAATAGATGTATACAACTTCTGGCTTTACTGCTAGACTATTTGGAGCCAAGGTGCCATGGATGGACAGAGGAACAGGAATTGTTAAAGGGTCATGCATGCCGGCAAGTGTCCAGGGGTTAAACGGAAATATGCACACTACCTCTGAACACCCGAAAGATTAAAGTCGTGATGATACTATTTATGCGAGGTCACCCAACAGCTGACACTAGTGCCATCCACCCACCAACTGCAACATCTTTGTTCAGAAATGCCTCTGATGTCAGTACCTTGACCCCACAGACAGCTAGTTATCTCAGCTAGTATACACAAAATTAACATTCTTCCTTACTATATAAATCTCAGACAGGCCAGGGTGGAGGGGGAGAGTCTTTTATGTGCAATATGCCTTTAAGCTTTAATTTAGTAGCCTACTGCAATACTAAGTTTGGTGTCCAAGCACACTCTAAGAAAAACTTTCTTTTCTAAAAGTACACTCCCTGCCTGCTCCAGGAATTGATGCTTGTTATAGTTCTAGTCTTAAAGCTTGGCCTCAGACAGTGTTCTAAATCCTAGCCTGCTTGTCTTTGACAGCCCACCACAAAACAAAACAAAAAACCCCAACAACCTTACAATCTTGCTAGAGTACCAGGTCTGCACCTACGTTTTGTCCTATCAAAGAAAATTCCATTTGTGGGAGGGAGCTGTTGTTCTTGCTGATTCCTCCTTCCTAATATAAACCTCCACATTGCATCCTGAAAGTCCTGACCTCAGGAACAGGATTCTGTGGAGCACAGTGGGCTGTAACTGAAAGAGGGAGTCAGGGAAGATCAATTCTTAACAGAGGTCTACTTGTGGTCCTTTGGGATCTACCCAATTTGTTTCTACTGCAGCACTGCACCATTACAGTAACCCAGTGCTGACATGTTCCTGATTTCCTGGTTAAGATACCAGAGTATCCCCTACATGAATTCTCCCTGCCTTCCATGGCTTGCTTTAGACACGGTATAGAGTTACATTTGTACTGACGCTAACCATGATTAACCAGGATTGCCTTATGATTTGCATAATCTCAGTTAGCACCAGAACACCATGGTTCAAGGAGGGGGGGGATAAGGAGGAAGGGGAGGGAAGTAAACAAGCCTACAGTATATCTCTCATCTCCTAACCGTGGTCATACTGGCCATTATATTTACACCAGATGAGTCTGCAGAAATCATAATACTGTGCCGTTAATTTTGATTCTTCAAAATCAGACACTTAAAAACTGCTTAAAAGGTTGGCATTTGATAATAAGGTTAAAAAGTAAATTTTTACAGAAGGTAACTGGAGACAGAACGTTAGCGTCATACCAGTGAAGAGCGCACATCATGAAACTAGTCTATCTCACTCACCAGAAATTTCATTAGTTCCACCACACGAATAAACTACATACCCAAACAATAACTCCATCTGACAAAATAAAATAGTTCTCTTGTTTGGAGAGTGGATTGTCTCTTAGAATAGCCTGGCACTTACCCCAGTGGGGCTTTACTACCAGGAATATACTTTATAAAAGTTTGCCATACTTAAAAGCGACTTTCAGCTGCTCTAGCAGAAGATCAATGAGACTGTGCAAAGGGAGATTAACTTGGCAATCAGACACCCAGTTGAGGCAGCGCAAATCTAGACAATTTTTTTTAAAAAAATCGAAGATTTAATGCCCCCCCCCAAAAAAAACCATTTTCTGAAACACATAGAAAATGTATCGTATCAGAAAGTGTACTTCTATGTATAACTGTGCTCTTACACAGTGCAACTCATGCCTGCAAAAGGAATGTCATTTAAAATGAAAGTTAATGAATGTTTGAAGGGATTTCACACTTGTGTCTAGGGGCTGTTGGTGGAATACGTGCACCACTTTATTTGAGTGGTTAGGTTACAGAGGATGAAAGGGATAAGAGTTCAAAGACTGCTTAGGAAAATACAGGGGCTAGTGTACACCTGTCCAAAACGCAGAGTATAATCAGTGAATTAATTTCAGCAGCTAAAATTGTTGCGCTTCCATCAGACATCTGTGTTCCAGTCCCAAGCGTGAAAAGTAGCACTTGGCTGTGTCCAGTCAACTCTATAAATCACTTAAACAGAAAAGGACAGGAAACAAATTCATCGGGAAAATGCCACTTCTTTGCATCTACACCTAGAGAAGTGAAAAATGTTGATGCACTTTAGAAGAAGAGGTTTAGGTGCTTCACAGTTGTATTACTACTGCATATGAAACTAATCCTACTGCCTTAAATCATATTCAGATACTGTCGAGATGATTTAAAGGACTGCCATTCTTCACAAATGCTTCTATGAAATCCATATTGTCACTGTTAACTGATGCACAAGAACATAGGAAGTATTTGATAACATCACTCAAGAGTTAACTTGCAACTAATACAGCTAGAGGAAACAGAGACAGTAACAAAGATTCTGAAACCAAAACATGTCCCAAACAGCTACCTTAACAAGTGGGTCTTTGATTAATTCCTTGATCTTATACAAGGCTATATTTACCAACTATTGATTTTAGCATAGAGGTTAACAAAAGGAAATACTGACATTGGATGTAGTGATGGCCAAGAGCATAGGTGGTTTTAAAAGGGTATTATGCAGATTCATGGACAATAGGTCCATCAAAGGCTACTACTAGGGAACCTCCATAGTCAAAAGCAGAAAACCTCTGAAAACCAAGGACGCAAGATTAGGGGAAAACCTTGGCCTCTGTGCCCCATTTGTTGCTCTTCCAGGGCAACTGGATGACCACTGTGTGAAACAGGATGCTGGGCTACATGGACCACTGGTTTCAAACCATCAAGGGCTCTTACATTCAGTCCCGAATAACACTTAATTTCTTAACAGTGACATTCTCAACAGTTCATTGTGGTTACAGGAAAAGAAATGGTCTCTATCTGATGAGGGTGTGATTTCCTTAACAGAGATTATTGTGACATTAAAGGCCACAGTACAGACATACAAGAGCTAGTGCAAATTTAGTTTTACTTTTAACAACCCTATAACAAGACACCAACTTAACCAGTTTTTATGTTTGGCATACTCATTGTCTTGTACGAGATCTGCCAGAAGTCAGGAGGACACAGTTCATACAACACATTAAACAGAGTTCAACTTTTTGAATGGACTATTTTTATGAATTAATGTGAGTGATGTAGTTTGTGCTCTAGGTCTCAGAAAAGGGAATCCTTCAAATAGCCAAAGCAGAAAGCATATTCAATACCAAGATCTAGTGCCAAGGAACTACAGGCATTTGTGGTTAAAGGAGTCTATCCCAGATTCATTTTCTCAGCATCTTGGAATCAATGGTGGAAAAAATGAACTGAGCTGGCTAAAATTAGTCATGGGCTTTCTACCAATAGCTGAGTCCATCATGTAGGAAACAGCACAAAAAAGTACAAGAGATAAGGCCCATTTCATTAGGACTCTCCCACCATGGGTGCTTTTGATTGTATATGCCTCCTGTCACCACCCCTTCTTGTAAGCGTTAATGGCTTTTTAAAAGTCCCCTGTATTTAAAATACACTTTGCAGTTCACAAACAAGTGCCTAGTTGCCTATTTAAAGCTCTAGATCAGGCGAGGACAATTACCTCAGGAGTTATACCTGCTTTCCAAGGTAATTTTATTTGGCCCATGGCAGCCATATCAAATTTTAATCAAGGTGTGCCATGGGAACAACATCTATTCATAGTTCCACTTGTAAGGAAGAGGGAAAATGGACTTCAAATTGCAAGCGAGATATTCTGCACTCGTTCACATCTTTACGATTCTGTATGCAACATGCACATAACACAGAAGGGTATATATCTGTAAGTAAAGCTATGCCTGAATCAATGAATTTCCCCCAACTCAAAATCTTTTGGGTGGAGTGCTTTACTGTGGAGACTGAGCAGTCAACCTGAAGTATCTCAAAAACAGTACGGGGGGGAGGGGGAATACAGAAGTTCCCAGAGATGTTCACTATCACTGCTCCAGTCCAGATCACTACCACTGGCAGTTTGGGTCTTTGCTGAAGAACGGAACAATCCCAAAATAGACTGCTCTTTTGTCTGGCAGTTCCTGCAGGATACAAATCTGGAACCTGATCAGCTGTTAGCCTCTACTGCTGATCCAACAATCTCTCTTACTGTGTTTTCCCCCACCCCATGAAGAAAATTCTTTAAGTAGTTTTTGGCCCACCAAAAGATGGAAAACAAGTAACACACAGGATAGGTCTCATCCTAAGTTCCTCTCACAATACTTTTTGTAAGAATATGGACAGAGGGGAAAAACAGTTAATGCGGCATCCTAATTGGATTATATCCATCTTCAGCATGAAGTCCACAAGAAAATTATTCATAAAATTATATCCAATGATTTTGCACAATGCTAACAGTAACTTATTACTGCAATAACTAAAGAAGCCAGGGTACACATACACACACTTTCTTTTCCTTTTACTCAAAGAATGGAAAATATATAAATTAGCCCAGCTATCCATTCCAAAGCAATACAAATAACAGAAACTGCTCTTAGTGTATGGCAAAAAACAGGGTATATAAGTATTCCAGTTACATAAAATAACTATGTTGTTTTCTCAACGTGGTTCTGGCATTATCGATACGATCTCACACATAATGGTAGACTGACCCTTGCTAAAAGGAGAGAGAGAGAGAGTGGTGGATCCAGAGGTGGATTTGGTACATGATAACATCTCGCCAGACTCAGTTTCGCAAACCCTACTTTTGGATGTAAACTATGATTGTACAGCAGTTGTTGCAAAGTTTTTGGCAGCTGCTTCTTCTAGGCATAAAGGCTTAAAGTTAAATTAAAATTATTTAGAAGAAGTACGTCATTATTCTATGGTTTTGGGTTGTTCAAGACCTTGTGTCCGTGAACAAAAAGAGGGATAGAAAGAAAGAAAGCCCAGGCCGGGGGGGGGGGGTTTAAACTGGTTTACAAAGCCATGAATATTACTTTTCAACAATTTTAAAAGAATAGTCACAATTTTGATATTCTTTTTCCTCTGTACCAGTATTATGCAAGCAAAAAAATGGCCTTTTGGGCTTGTAACATGTTCTTGAACTTGGCTAACTGTGACTAGGGATGCGCATTTGGATATTTCTGGTCCAAATATCTACCTGAAAAATACTTCTTGGTACCTTTTGGCTATATTCAGGTGTCTGGATGGTATCTGGGATTTTTTGAGACACCAGATGTTAGTATTTGCTTGCTAGGTTGGTTTGACTTGGATTCTGTACTTTGAAATTGTCCCTTGCTTAAGATGGTTCGCATTGGATTCTCTAGTTTGACATTGGTTTGGATTCTCTCCTTGACATTGATTGTGTTAGGGCTTGCCACATTGACCTGTGGAACTGCTGGGATTCACTGATTCTGCATTGGTTCCATTGGGCTTCTTGGTTCTGTTTGCATTGGGAGGCTTTTGGCCAGTGGCTGCGTTACTTGACTTTGTGTATTTGGCTATTCTTTATCCTGGAGAAAGCGTGGCATTTTTTTCCTTTTGGTCCAATTCACTTGAAATTTGGGGATTCCTTGGTGGACATGCAGCACAAGCTGCACTGGTGTAATTTGCTTGAAAGACAGCCCCTCTAGACCCCCAGAAAGACTTCCCTATAGGAAATAACGGACCCAAATAATATCAGAATCCGGGAAAAGCCCAAATCCAGACACTAAACCAGGGGACCTGAATAATCTAGAATACTGATAATTGTACATTCCCTAGTATCAGGATCTAGAAAATCATGATTTTTTTTTTCTGGTGCACATCCCTAACTGTGACATCTGACCTTTAAGTTTCTATCACAGCAAACATGTGGATGCCAAATAGCCGTTTCACTCCCTTTCTTTTGCTGTTGTACAGCCACAGCCTGGACCTCAGTTCTGTCACTAGAATCAGTAGGCACCAAGGCTCTTATATGGAGGGTCTAGGGCCAAAAGCTCCATCAAGAGTTGACAGGGATGTCCAATTCAGTTCTTGCCTTCTCTGACATCTGCCTCCTTCTCACACAGTCCTTGTCTCTAATGCTCCTTCAGGCCTTCTACCCCTCCATCCTCACCTGACTCTGCCCCTTCCCAGGTACTGCTCATTCTCCCTGTGGTGAACCCTTACCAAACCCTTAAAGGCGCCACCTACTGATCACAGGAAGCCACGCTGGGTCACAGTAGCCCTCTCAAGCAGGCTGCAAAAGGAGTGGAACCATACTAGAAAGACTGGTAGAGCCAACAGCCAGAGTGTGTAGGAGACCAGCAACCCATCTCCCCTGGAGGAAGATGATGCAGGATGGGAGTTGAGCTTCCTGCTCACACCACTCATGAACTGGTAAAGGAATTCTGGCATAAGCCAGCAGACATGTGCAACCAGAATTCTTGAAGAATACATCAAGCAGGAAAATTGTGTTGGGTCAATTTAACTTAGCTTTTGAGAGGAAGGAGGGGGCACATAAACTCAGTCTTACAGTGGAGGGAGCTTAGAGCTCCTGTTTTCTCTCAGTTAATCAGGATGTTGCAGGGGAAGAGAAGGAAGATAGAGATATCTACATTGTCTCAGTCCTTGAACAGCTTTACAGTTTTAGCTGGAAAATATATTTAACAGAAAAATGCACACACCAGCAAAATATCATATGAAATATTTCAATATGAAACAGTTCATCATTTACACAGAACAGATTTCTGCTAATATGGGAACTTGGATTTAAGTACACGTAATGTTGCTCCCTCGAGGAAAGGAAGTCTTAGAAATATTTCCACTCTGTCGTTTCATGCCATGGGATGCATTACTCTTACTCCTTCAAATTTTAACAAGCACAAAGCACCTGTGTTTCCCATGGACTTCATCTGGAAACTTAAAAATTCTTATCTCTGGACAAGCTTTAAATGAAGATAAGCATTTCAAATTCATCAATCGCAAGTATTAATGCTTTCAATCTGATATACAGAGAACTCATCTCCACAACGGAACCTTTTAAATTTCCTCTTCTGGCTCAGTATATGGAATTGAACTAAATGCAGAAGTGGAAATAAGGTGCTGGAAATCTATTTAGAGCTTCATGAGAGGGTGAAGGATATTTCCTCCTCTGCTTCGAAGAATGTAACACGAGTAAATTTTGTACTGCCATTTTCAGTTCTGTGGCTGCTCACACCCCTTCTGCCCAACCACACCACTTCCCCGGGGAATGGAAAAGGTCTTTCCTCAGACAATTCCAACAGCTGAATCATAGACAGGGCACAGCAAGGGACAGATGTAAACTGAACCGAGTGTGAGGAAATCACTGCCAGCTAACGGAAAATCCACTTTTATATCAAACTGTTGTGGTGCTTTGAACAAATTCGCTGCTCCAATCCTAGCATTTAGAAATGTTACATTTAATTTGATTGGGAAATACATAATGAAGCACAGAGATGACTGAAAAAACTCATTAGCCCTACATTTAAATTTGAGTCCAAGATTTTACACGATATACATATTTTTGATGCCATGAAGATTCATCCTGACACTGTGTTGGGATTGCTAAATGCAATATAAATAATTGCCTGCTCATCTTCCATTTAAGAATGCAGAAGTTTTCTACAAGCAGAATTTTCCCATTATCATAACAGAAGCTTCAGGGATCTAAGTTTGTGCATTTACAGTACATTTAAAATTGCAAGCACTTACCACAGTGGGGTTACCGCTGCTTATCAACTGGCTGACTTCATGAAAAATGCTCTTGCAGTCAATTGATTTGTCTAATGATCCTCGTTTCACTATTACTGCTACTGCTAATAATATCTGTTCCCGTACATACTTCTGGAGGCTGTAAATAACAATTCAAAATATTAAATCTTTAGTGTTGACACTGAGCCAGACGCCCTACATTCACATCTTCTTCCTCTTCATGTATATTTTATAAAAGTACCCTACAGTACTAAACACATGAACACATGAAGCTGACTTATACTGAATCAGACCCTTGGTCAATCAAAGTCAGTATTGTCTACTCATACGAGCAGTGGCTCTCCAGGGTCTCAGGTCTTTCACATCACCTCCTACCTGATCCTTTTAACTGGAGATGCCGGAACTGAACCCTGGGACCTTCTGCTATTCTGTATTCCAGGCATGTACATACAAAACTGAAATTTTACCAAAGTTGGATTCACAGAAGACAAGGCCAACTCCATTTGCAAGAATTCAGCATCTTGGTTGAATTGTGTGTGTTGGCCATCACTTTGAACTTGATCCTCTGGTGCAGCAATTGTAACATGCCACTCATTTAGCACTTTTTTTTATCTTACTTTCAAAAAAACGTCTTCAAAGTGGCTTACATTAGTACAAATATACAATTATAAAATTATATGCAGTACCTTAAAGGCATTCAAGGAGAAGGTTCTCTAGCTATGAGGAGGAGGGATGCTTGGCTACTGCTTCTTCTCCCTCTGATCTCATCCATGGCAGCTAAGTAGCCAGAAAGGGGAGGATGAAGCTCACAGCTGGAGCCAATCAGAATACAATCAGAAGGATATTTGAAAGAGCTTTCTTTCACACCATTATGTGATAGCCAGCTTCTTCAAACAGGAGGTCTGGACCCCTTCCGGTTAAGCTGGCTACCCCAAGCATCACTGCTACTTGATGGGGGAAGTTTCAGGCTGAAAAACCTGGCAGACTCAAAGAATGAAATCAAGATGCCACAGAGTTGCTCAGGGAGAAAAACTGCCTGAACCAAACCCGCGCACAAGACTTCTGTGCCACTTCCAGCCTGGGATGGGGTAGGACAGAGTTTGAAGAAACAGAATGCAGAGAGGTCACTCATGAGCCAGATGTGGGCCATCAGTTGGCTTTATTAGACAATTATACCAACAGACTGCTGTATCTTGAGTATGTTGTGTGAGCACATTTTAAAAAGTGGCTACATGGTGAAGTCCTTCAGTTCCCAGAAATTCTGCAATGTTCCTATACCTACAAACTGGTGACTTCTCCAAGTAGCACAGACAGCCTGCAGAAGTTGTACAATACCTTCATTTGCAACTCGTATTAGGTTTCAGTACTGTACAAGTATGCAGACTATCTTCCACAGGCACGATTAGTGAAACTAAGATGCTAGTAAACATTAAAAGACTACATATTCTACAGGAGTAACCACAAGGGAACAAAGGGTCTACTGGGGAAAAATAAGATAGCTGTCAACTGAACAGATGATTCTCTTCTCTTATGCTTTATCTTTCCTGCCACTACCAAGTGGCATTGGTATTCTATGTAATGGAATACGGCTACATACAAAATGAGTGACTCGACCTGAATAAAATTAGTTTGTGTAGCTAAAACCATACTTCAACAGATGCATGGAATCCCCATGCGAGAGAAAGGTAGGGTATAAATAAAATAAAACAAAATCCACATAAATAGCCATACAAAGAACAAAATTTAACCCAGAATTTTATCTCTGAGAGATTAAATCTGGAATGCAATGTATGCTAAATGGAGAATAAGACCCAAGTTGTATTATTTAACACTGGGATTTACTTACAAGTAAAAATGCAAAGGAATGGACTGCATCATTTATTATAGAACATTATGTTGCATTGTACATAAAATGTATCTTCAGCTCTATATCTGGAATTGCTAGCTGGTTATGGTATTGCATTATTTATAACAATTTACATTTTTTGTTATTTCCTCCTTTGCAGACTTCCAAGTTGTATTATTCAACAGATCACTGTAATTTTGGGGGAATTCATAACCCTGATTGACATTGGTTCTATCATGCTCTTCAGTTCAAAACATGGATGTAAAATTGAAGACAAAGCAAGTTTGCTTTCTCTAATAGTCTCAGAGATGCTAGGTTGTTTAAACTGTAGTTGTTAAAACTGTACTTCTAAAATCACATGTTTGGAAGTGAGTTCAGTTCAGATCAATATAATTTTTTTCTAATGTTTTCCAGCATCTCTTCTACTTATCAACTAAGCTGCATTATCCTACTAAACTCTTTTAGCTGTAGTAATATGGACATAGGTCACAAACCATGTAATTCCCCCCCACCCACATGGGACTAGACTGCCTGGTCTCAAATTACCAAAAGATAAGCTTCTCTACCTTGTAACTTTGTATAAAGGAAGGAAAATAAATTTCAATGCCAAATTTAGGACACTAATGTTTAAACTTAATACCTTCAGAAGCATACAAGCATTGCAACTGGAACTTAAAAATAAGACAAGGAAACTTGCAGCAACTATATAGACATGAGCGAAGAGTAGGGATGGGCAAGAACCGTGTGGTTGTAGTTTGGTTCATGGTTTGTGGCTGAACTATGAACCCATACAAACAGGGAGGTTGGTTTGCGAACTGACCTGGTTCATATTGGTTCAAGAGCTATTTAAAGTTTAAATCCCTGCTTTCTACTCCCCATGGCTTTTTGCAGGAACAGAAAGCAGGGGTTTCCAAACAGCTGGGCAGTGGGGACCCCCACTCAGCTGTTTAGTTTAAATGACTCAGAAAAGCCATGGGGAGCAGAAAGCAGGGGTTTCCAAATACGGTTAGTTGATCAGCTGGTTCGTGTCCATCCCTAGCAGAGAGATTAGGTAAATGAAACTCCTCTCACTGAATTTTTAAAAGTTTTCTCAGAAAAGTAACTGTGGACAACCCACTCAAGCAGTGGTGATTGAGTTCCTCCAAGCTCTTCTCCCTGTTCTTTATTCTGCCAGTTCTCTCCTTTACTCACAACTTCAATCCCCAGGCTTTCCAGAGGACAGCCATTCTGCAGGAGATGGCTATGTCCCATCCTCTGTCTCATTTTGACCCATTTGCTGGCCACTTTGAACTTTTTTTCATTAGAAAAAAAGATGGGGTAGAAAAAAGCAACAAGATTTAGAAAAACTGATGTACAGGTCTTATGAGGAAGTTCGCATTAAAAAAATTCACCATTTATTAGCATCTACGAAACAGAAGCGTATTACTGAAATAGTTTCCATATGAATAAAGAAGTGGAAAACATTGTCGGAGCTGCACACAAACATTCTGACAATACCAAGTACTTACTTAGGCCTTTGTAAGACATATGTTAAAAGGAATGTTCGCAGTGATTCAATACTACTTTTCTCCAACAGAATCCATTCTCGTACAACGGCTTCCATAATTGCTGTGGCGGCTTGAAAAAGGACATAGTCCACTTTACTCGTTTCTGTCAGAGAAACCCAAGATTGTAAGTCCACAATTCATAACAAGTAACCTGAAAGGCATTTTTCACACAAAATACCAACATAAATACAAAGATAAACACGTCAAAGAACTATTCCCAAAACACAAAGGTATAGAGCTGCCATATTGTCAAAACATTTTGGTTACTTCCTGCCTACTAAGTCAGAGAGCCATTTGAAGGAATCAAAAATGTTCTTCTAGTTCCAAGCACATAGCATCTCTCTCACAGAGGTTGGGAAGGTATGGTGGGCACTGCTGCCTTCTGTTCTCCTCCTCACAGGGCTGCAGTCACTTGTGGTTAGCAAATGTAGGAAAAATAGTTGTTTGAGGCATGAGACACCAATTCAATTCAAATACCATTTATTGGCATACAATATTAGAAGCATTTACCAATAATACAATCCAAAATAAATTATAAAATAGATAGTCGTGGCTATGTCAGGCCTAACTCAAGTTGTCACAAGCTAGATTTGACCATACAAAAGATGCCTGAATCATAAAATAAATTGGCATTCTAAACTTTTAAACTTAAGTTTTTAGACTAATAAATTAAGAATCATTAATATGATCAGGGTCACTCTTCCGTTTTATAAAACCATGGAGAAACTTAGCGGTCAGTTCAATGATCTCCGGATCTCGTGAAGCAAGGAGAAATTATACCTTGATTCTATCCGATTGGCCTGCTACCAACCTAAGGGGGGCTTCTATAAAGGCATGAGACACCATTCACACATACCACACACATTATATGTCTCTCTACAGGGGTTATGTGTTCTACTAATCTTCCCCTCCCAACACGTACTACTTATTTATGAATATTGAACCTTTTAGTCAGCCTCTATATGCAATAAAAACTATAAATTAAATTATAAATCTAACAGCACCCGGTTATTAATAGAATAGCACGGTACAGTGTGGAACTATCGTGGAGGTCATGCAGAACTGTTTACAGTGAACTGGACCCATGCTTATTCCATATGGTGGGGGTAACAGGGCAAGGTCTAACAGTAAACATTTCTCCAGGCACAAAAGATTTGGTCAATTTACCAGCTAAGTAACAATCAAGTATTTTTAACTTTATTGTGGAAAATGAAATTAATAGAAGGAAAGAAAGTAACAGCAGGCATTGCTCTGACCTGGATGGTCCAGGCTAGCCTGATCTGGGTAGATCGCAGAAGCTAAGCAAGGTCAGCCCTGGTTAGTGCTTGGATGGGAGACCACCAAGGAAGCCCAGGGTCTGCTCTGCAGAGGGGGGCAATGGCAAACCACCACTAAACGTCTCTTGCCTTGAGAACCCTGTGGGGTCACCATACGTTAGCTGCAATTTGATGGCAGAACAAAACAAACAGCAGGCATTAAAAAAACCAAAGTCAGGGAAGCAAGGCAGCAGGCCAATTCTGTCCATTAGGAGATGCTTACTGTTGGGAGTACATGGATGTTTTCCTATGCTGCTTGGTTTATCTCTGCATTGGGCAGCGCTGGGGGTGGGGTGGGGGGGAACTGCCCTCTCTCCTATCCTGGCAGACACCATAACGGAACACAAAAGCAAAGGTGCAGCTTGCACAGTAGCATTCTTGGCTTTAGGAAATAGTTGGCAATACTTAACTATGGTCAAAGAACAGGCAGTCAACTGACAGGAGGGCTGGCCAGTTGATGCTCATGCCAGTGCTAAGCAGTTGAGCCCTTAAACCCCCAAGTTTTGAACTTTGGAGAATCATTAGCTTTTTGACCTCTGAATCGAAAGCTGGAAAAGCCATCCAACTGGTCTGCCAGTGAAGCAGGATTTAACGTGCCCAGCCCTTGGGGTAAAGCAAGTCACGTGCCTTAATAGGATGCGCCACCTGCCTTAGCTATAGGCCAAGTATTTAAAAATACACATTAGGACTTACCTAAAATATGCTTGCAGACAGCAAATGGCGATTTTGATTTTCTAAATGATAAGAATATGTGTTCAGCATGCTGACGTTGTTCATTATTGACCATGGAAGGTGGTGCCTAAGAGGAGAAATGGATATGTCTTTTAATTACGGAATCCAGAAAAGTGACATTTCTGTTGGAAATCATATGTAAAGTGCCATGAGTGCTTATTCTCACATACAGGAACCTGACTACACTTAACAACAAACTCCACCCCCCTTTAAATTCCAGTACTTTGGAATAGTTGAAAACGACAGAAAATTCTTTAATCAATATGAGTTGGAAGGAGCTAAAGGGGAACCTACTAGGACCACTTACTGCCACAAGGTAGACCCATCAACCTACCCCAGCCACATCAGCCTACTGAAGTTAGCCAAAGGGAAGACAGCAGGCGTGCTGCCAGAAGACGCTTATGGGGCATACATCTTGAGACCCCGAAATCTCCGCAAATCTGAGCATAGGGGGGAAAAACCTTCCCGACCCAAAATACACTGGTGAGGTAACAGCTAAAAAGTACTATCAAGTCATGCCTTGAGAACCCTGTGGGGTCACCATACAGGTGGTTTGCCACTGCCTGCCTTTGTGTAGCAAACCTGGACTTCCTTGGTGCTCTCCTATCCAAGTACCAATCAGGACTGACTCTGCTTAACTTCTGATATTTGGTGAGATCAGGCTAGCCTAGGCTATCCATGCCAGTACTTGGTGTTTACATATCAAAGCACTTAGCTGTATTCCACAAAGTATCCCTTATGAAGTAGGCCAGTAAGATTATTCCCAATTAAGAGACTGGATGATGAAACTAAGAACAGCAAGTCTGTGGCCGTGAAGTAGGCCAGTAAGATTATTCCCAATTTTAGGAGACTGGATGATGAAACTAAGAACAGCGGCTTGCCATATTTCACAGCAAGTCTGTGGCCGAAGCAGGACTTGGACCAGGGACCCCTCTGTTAACAGCTCAGTGTTGGCCACTACACCATACTGGCACTCAATTGTATAACATACATGCATCTAATTCCAAACTGATTTTTCCTCTTGGGAAGCTGATAAGTAAACCTGAGGCACCAAATACAATCCAGCCAATGACAAATGGATCACAATCAACAACAGCACATATACAACCTGTGCATTGCCAGCTGTACTGGTTCCAGGTCGGGTACTGGATACACTTCAAGGTTTTGGTTTTGACCTTCAAAGCCCTTAACCAGCGTACCTGCAGGACCACCTCTCCTGGTATGTCCCCTGAAGAGCCCTGCACTCAGAAGATCAAAATTTACTGGTGGTCCCAGACCCAAAAGATGTCTGAGTGTCCTCAACTAGAGCCAGGGCCTTTTTAGCCTTGGATCTGGCCTGGTGGAACTCTCTGCCTGGTGACATCTATACCCTGCAGGACCTTGTTCAGTTCCGTAGGCCACGCAAAGCAGAAATGTTCCGCCAGGCCTTCAGCTGAGGACAGCAATGGTGCACATTGTGGTTCTCAGTGTGGCCTCTTCCATGACCAGCCCGTGGGAGGGAGTAAAATACATTTTTAAGCCATCGATTTGTTGCTGTTTATAGTGGTAAATTATAATTTAACTATTTATTGTATTTTAATCCTGTTGTCCACCGCCCTGAGCCTTTCGGGGAAGGGTGGTCTATACATTTAATTAATTAATATCACTACTAACATTTACTACTGCTGCTGCTGCTACTACTATCAATAATATAATCCAAAATGGAGTTATGTCATAAAACAAGAGGTTGTAGCTAAGTTACTAGCAGATACTGATCGAAATTTGTGTCTTGCAGTTGCAAAATTTTTGTCTACGGCATTTAATGGCATCACTTCCTAACGTAAAAAATGCATATTTATGTCTCTCACATTGTATAATTATGTTTCTCACATTGTCTGCATAATATAATTTTCCCTGTTTGCTTATAACCTGTTGGCCTACAAGTATTAATAAAAGACTGAGACTAAGGCAGTCTGAGAGTTCTGTGGTGGCATCTTCTGAGGGATGGAAACTCAAACTCCAGTGTACAGACTTGTTGTTTTGCAGTATTTTGTTATGTGAAGACTTGGACAAATCAGCAGCACAGATCTAAAGTATACCTACCAAGGAAGACAAACCTTCTGTTTTGGGGCACTTCATACAAAATAGTCTTGGGATCAGGAGTAGGGGATGGGCACGAACCGGGAAAATTGAGTTCATCTCAATTCATGGTTTGTGAGGTCCCATGAACCACGAACCCCACTGCTTCATGAACCAGTTGGGGTTTGTGAGGTTCGTGGATCTTCCCTCCCTCCTTTCTGCTGGGGGCAGCTCGCCGAGGATAGCAGAATAGAAGGGGGGAAGATCTCCCTTCCTTGGAGATCCTCCTTTCTGCTCTTTGGAGCTCTCCTTCCTTTTTTCCCAGTTCCCCCTTTTCTGCTTCCATGCCTTCTGCCACCAAACACAATGCCTGGGGCACACCCCCTTGGGTGGGCGCCTTCCCCTGGCCTCTGTCTACTAGCCCCATAGACCGGACCCCCGGGATTCATTACCCCCCCAAAGTGTTTGAAAAGTAAGACAAAACAGGACGGCCAACCAATTGTTTTGAAAGCCACAAAGAATGCAAACAACATAGTATCTTCATCCACAACAAAGCTAAACCCACATGTTGCCAATTGGGGGCTAGGTTCACTAAAAAAGCTGGCAACTATTCTAAAAATATCAACACTTGAGGAAGAGAATGCTGCAAGGTACATACTCTGGGGGGAACACAAGACATAAAAACCTGGTTATCGTCAGGGCACAGGTTATAAAACACAAAGCTAGACATAACATTAAAGCACAGTTCCCCCTCTCCCTAAGCAAAGTTATTTTCCTTAGAACAGTACAGCAGCCTTATGCTCCTGCTGATGATGCTGATGATAATAATAATAATATAATACTTTCGATTTATTGATCGCTCTTTCCCACACACCTGCGGGCTCAGAGCGATTTACAGTTACTCTTTGACAATTGGACTAACAATATTCGTGGGGGATAGGGAAGACAACATACAACATGATAGAAGATTATTAGATTCAGGCCCCAAAATGCCACCTGGCCACCCCGGCCATACTCAAGCTGGTTCTCACCTGTAGCAAACAGCCACTGCTAAATTTTACAACACTCAAGAAACATTATGCTAGGTGTTAAAGTGTGAGGAACCCAAAGTTAGTGGTAGCATACTTCCAGTTTCTAGGATGTTGACGTATCTAAAAATGTATTAAAGCCCCCCCGCCCCACGCAACTATGGCAATCCTGAGAAGCTGAAGACTAGAAATGTTCATTTGCAAACACTTGGGGCCAGGGCATCAGCAGTGATATACTGCCCTCTAGTGTGATCTATATGTTAGCATGCTACAAATAAAAATGGCCAACTTGTTCAAGGGTCTTACGTCTAAATGTTTTGCTACTCTACACACAGTTCCAAAAAATAATATACTGTATTTGAGCCTTGCAAACGAATTCAGAGGGTGGTCTCTCACCTCCAATTGTTTTGCTCACCCAGGCCACTCACCCTCCTCTCCCCTCTGTGGAATTACTCCAGGTACTTGCAGTGAAGATAAAGGCATATGCCCAGTCTCCATAGCCCAGCCTTCTGGTGCAGTGCTCAGTGCTGGACTAAGATCTGGGAGACCCATGTTCGAATGCCCACTCTGCCGTGAAAACTTGGGCCACTCGCAGACTCCCCACTTAACCTAACGTAAAGGGCTGTTGTGAAGATAAAATAGAGGAGAGGAGAATGATGGAAGCTGCTTGGGGAGAGAAAGGAGGTGTATGAATGAAGTAAACAAAACACAGAAGGAAGACTGAGCATGGTGTTCTGTGTGGCTCCCTTCCAGCCTCAGCCCATAATTCAAAAGCTTCTTAAGGCTAGAACGGAGAATGATCCATATGTAGGTAGAGGAATACACATGAATGCTATATTAGAAGCACAGGAGGAGTCTTGAGGTCCTTGGCAGTTGAGACATGGAGGAAATCTATGCTTTCCCCCTAAAAACCTGCCAAGTGGCTAACTGCAAACTTGCCAAACTGTACTTGTACCATATTTTTACTCCATCCCTATGTGCACTATCTACACCTATAATATATCTTTGGAATATTATTGCTCCAGCAGGAGATGCAGGGTGGTCTAGAATTTTTTCTAATTCCAGAAACATCACAAGCATGAGTGGGTAAGCACTGCTTACATATGATGGATTCTGGTGATCGAAACAATAAGCTTATCAAAGAAATCTTCAGGATTAACCCCCCCCCCTTGTTTCTAGTCTTAAGCATTCAGAATCAAGCTTTAATGAGTTAACCTACTACAGTTCTTCTTTGCATTCTGTCATCTGAATGTTTCAGTTCCACTGCCTTCAAGATTTTCAGACCACACCTTAAGTGCATCCACTATTTAAGAAACACGAACATTCAGAGGACTCAAAGGTGATCAGCTCCAGATCAAGTGTTGTTTGCCTTTGGATCACAGCACAATTACGAATTTGCCAATCCCTGATAAAATTAATTCTCGTCTCTCAGTTTCACTTTGCGAGTAAGACCACTATCTATGTTAATAGAGGAAATTTAAAGAAACAGTAATGTCTAGACAGGCAAAAAATAGGCTGGTGTGTTTTCATTAACACAAAAGACAGCACCAAGGTTAAAAAGGCAAGTCAGTAAAAAAGGACAAGGAAAACAACAACATTTACAATGCAATCCCATGCAGAAGCACATGGCCACCCATCTTGATCTAGCCATCTATCTATCCATCACGGCTGGCACCCTACCTGAATCCCCTTCTCACTTCTGGAGTTTATTCCCTCCCTGCGGCCACGAAGCACTCACAGACAGAAGTGGGAGGGACTCGCAAAAAATAAAATTCACTACTTGCTCTTCACTGTGGTATAATACATTGGGTATGTTTTTATGGTTTTAATAGTTTTAACTTGTACATCGCCTAGAGCCCCACATTTGTGGAGATTAGGTGACTCATAAATGTAACAAAATAAATAAATCCTATGCAGAGTTATTCCAGTCTAAACCCAGTGGTTTCAATGGATTTACTCTGGGGTAACTCCATATAGGATTGCACTGTTAATCTGGGAAAAATCAGCGAAGAGCCCAGCCACGGTCAACAGGAACACTGCAAAAAATGATGCGCTGCAAAGATTCATAAGCGACATAAATTCTTAGGTACGTTCAAAGTGGAATTTAGATTACTTCATCCCTGTAACTAAAAATGCCTAAGAACAAACAATGTATCCACTGGGACCAGCGTCACCTGAGGGACTGGAGATACAAGCCACCGAAAAGGAAAGGAAAAACCAGAGAGATTTACCACCGACAGTTTCCGAAGGACGAGGCCAAAAAGAAAATGCTGACAATTACAAGCAAACAGCAATGAAGTAAGCAGCAGGGAAGACTGAAAACCATGGAAGCCAGAAGAAAAACAAGGAGCATAAACAGGGTAAATTATATTTTAAAAAACGTAACACATTTGATCTTTCACATAGAAGGGAAAGTCTTAAATCAAGGTGCTTAGCAGTCAGGGATTAACTTTTATGAGGTTTAGCATATTTGTATTTAATTTATATTTAACTTTAAATCTTTTAAAGACATATGATATGTTTTAAAATGTTCTTAAGTCAAGCAAAATAAATGTTACATGAAAACATAAAGATGCCTTATACATTGGTCTGCCAAGGTCAGCACTACATTAGGGCTTCTGTGCAGTCCCACAGTGGCAAAAAAAAAGAACTCTTAAGGCCTATCTATCAAGGCCAGTACAATTGGACTCAGGAGCCAGCTCGCCAGGGTCTCACATGGAACTTTTCCGTATTACCTGCTACCTAATCATTTCACTGGAGATGCTTGGGATGGGAACCTTCAGCATGCCAAGCAGATGTTCTACCACTAAGCAACAGCCCTTAAAATAAGTCTTGTAGCAAAATTATGAGTATTTCTGATCGTAAATGGTGCCTAAAGGAAAACTCCATGTTCAGAGGCACTAAACGTCTGAATCCCAGAGCCAGGACGCAACATCAGGGGAAGGCCTCAGCTTCCAGGCCCTGTTAATGGACCTCCAGAGGAACTGGTTGGCTACTGTGTGAGACAGAATGCTGGACTAGATAGATCCTGGTCTGATCCAGCAGGGCTCTTCTTATATTCTTATATGAAACAAACAACGTAAGTAGTTGCTTTTCAAGTCATGGAAAGAAAAACTGCTCTGCCCAGCTATCAGTCTTCTTTCTAGTACCCCTGGGGTTACTGAAACTAATACAAAAGATCTGCATTCGCTCAGATGAATCCTGGATTTTTATTTTTACTGTTATTACTTTGCATTGAACTATCATATGATATCTAAAAAAAAATTAAATGCTGTCTCAAATTCAAAAGCAGTTGGCCACACGGAATAGAGCCCACTGCTCAAGAACAAGACTAAATCTCTCTGGAACTCACAGAATGCGATTCACGGTCCTTTGGGTTCTAGAGTTAAGACTTCAAGTAAATGATCTTGCTTGGTATTCTCGCATGCATGGAAATTCACACAGTTTCACAGCTGTCTTTGGGATGGATCCACACTTTCACTGCATGCATCGCCAATTCCACCCAAGGACAGGGGACCCTCCCCCAATCCTCCTGACACATCTATATATATAATAGCCAAGTTGCCCCCGGAGTGCGGATCGCTAAATCAGCGCTCCGGGGGCACTTGGGGGGGAGGGGGAGGTTTGTGCACTCTTGGGGCAGTCCCCAGGGGTGCACAAAAATCTAAAAACTAAAAAAAAATATCGGGGGATGTTTAAATCCCCCCGAAAGTGAAAGAGCGTTCGTGCGCAT
>NW_015169795.1:756954-801212 GCF_001447785.1 Gekko japonicus | reverse complement strand
TCGAGCTAGGGGGTGGAGGGGGGGTGGATGAGATGGGGAACCAGCAGGATGGGGGGAACTTACCTCCTGCTGCTTCCACCTCTTCCTCATACGTGTGGAGCTCCCCCCCCCCCGCGAATATCGCGGGTCCCCCTCCTGTTCAGAATATTTCACATATATACCCGAAATAAAATCCAATGAACATGTTTATGAATTCCCCACTATTGTCTTTAATTGGATTCCTTCAAGTAAATGATCTTGCTTGGTATTCTTGCATGCATGGAAATTCACACAGTTTAACAGCTGTCTTTGGGATGGATCCACACCTTCACCTCCACACCTTCACTGCATGCATCACCAATTCCACCCAATATTTCACATATATACCGGAAATAAAATCCAATGAACATGAGTTTATGAATTCCCCACTATTGTCTTTAACTGGATTTCTCTATCAGAGTCATCAATCCCTCAAAGATTTGTCAATGATATCTAAGGTCACCCACTTCAAGATGTAAAGGTGGGAGGAAGAGGAGAGTTGGCTTTATACCTCGCTGTTCACTACCCAAAGGGTCTTGGAGTGGCTTACAGTCTCCTTCCCTTCCTCTCCCCACAACAGACACCCTGTGAAGTAGGTGGGGCTGAGAGAGTTCTGAGAGTACTGTGACTGATCCAAGGTCACCCAGCTGGCTTCCTGTGGAGGAGTGGAGAATCAAACATGGTTTTCCAGATTAGAGTTTGCCACTCTTAACCACTACACCAAGCTGGCTCTCAAAAATTGAGGGGCTCGTTTTTTTCCTGAGGATTTAAAAAAAGTTTTTCAATGGAAAACTGGGAAATTTGGAAGAGCACTGGAAAAAAACACTTAGGAAATATTCTCTTTTCCTTCCTCTGAATGCTATAGACATATATAACATATTTTCAATAATATTTTTATTGCTTAAATAACTTGGGTGACAATTAGTATGCTACAATATGTTTGATAATAATAAATGTTATAAACTTTAACTAGATATCCAAATGTGCTACTTGTCCTATTGTGAACACAAGAGATTCTTCCCATCTAAATAACACTTTTCTTTACTATATAACTTATTTTTTCCTACTGCTCAGATGGCAAAGACTACAATCCTAAGATAATGTAGGATGCAGCAATTTGCATTGCTCTCTCTCTCTCTCTAGTATTGGGTATTGTGAGTGTCTTGCTGCAGTCCACACCCTCCAGACTTCTTGGAGACCTCAACAGGCCTCAGACTAGAGGGATCAGGGTTAATAATACCCTAGGTCTTCCTCCTCACTTTCCATTGCCTTCCACTGTATCCAGGTAGCTAGCAAGAGGTCTAACCCAGGTGTGTCAAACATAAGGCCCAGGGGCCAGAACTGGCCGATCCAGGGCTCTTATTCAGCCCACGAGCAACTAGTACAAGGGAGGGAACACGAGACGGCTGGGTGGGGGAGTGGGCAGAGCCACTCTGATTGTTCCTTCAGTGTGGTGGAACAGCCTCATCTCCAGCAGTCTGCCCAGTGCTGCACCACTGGCTCTCCAGTCCGCCCATGAGGCCTTGCAGTGAAGATACAACAACTCAGAGCTTACCAGCTGCTGTCCTTCATACAGTTTATCTCTCCGGTACCTGGCATTACATTTTATGACACACACAGTCCAGCCTGACAAAGTGACATTTATGTCCAATCCATCCCTCATAACAAATGAGTTTGACACCTCTGGTCTTTGACACCTCTTGCTGTCCTCCCAAGCTTGAGTCCTTGGCCTTTATGAGGGACACTCCCTGGGTTATGCCTACACCCCTTCCTCTTCCTGCCTCCCTGAGGGTTGTCCCACCCTCCTTGGTTGATTAGCAGGAGCTACTACCAATCTGGTGTGACTGGGCCAGGCTGGCTTCCAGTCTTGCCCTCAGCTTCCTTTAAATGGCCACCCTGCCTTCCCCAGCCAGTGGGTGCTGGTACAGAAAGACTCAGAGCCACCCACACAGCTCCTCCTCTCTTGCCTGACCCTGCTGGGTAAGGATGCCACAGGCCTTTTGGGCAGACCCTGTTTCAGCAGGCCTATCACCGGGAGGATTACTGCCTTGCTGTGTTGACAATGGTTTTTGCAAATGTCATGGAAGGTGGCTGAATTTGAGGAAAGCATAATTAGGCCGTGGGGGGGGGGGGATCTTGTTTGAATTTCACACTTGGTTGGTGAACAAATTCACTATTCACAAATTCACTATTCTACCCCATCTTCCTATCAGCCACTTCCAATCCTTTAAATTATACATATATTTAAAAACCCAAACCATTATTTGGTGATAGAAATACTGCTACTTACTAAAATGCTAGGAAATTGTAGCGCATAGGTTATCAAATAACTGATTTATTTTGCAGAGGCCCATATTTTATTATTCATGAAAGTGTAATGAGATAAATGCTCTAAGTAATCATAGGCAATATTTGCAAATTAGCTTGCCCATGAAACTACACTACCACCTGTGTCATCACAGATAATGGTCTTATGATACACCACAGAAAATATATCAACAGAGATCTGGGATAGGAAATCTTCCTGTGCTTTCTCTCTTTTTTTGCAGAATTTTTCCCATTTC
This sequence comes from Gekko japonicus, assembly GCF_001447785.1. NCBI lineage: Eukaryota > Metazoa > Chordata > Lepidosauria > Squamata > Gekkonidae > Gekko > Gekko japonicus. The sequence continues at coordinate 798,630 of NW_015169795.1, read as the reverse complement.
TAAAGATTTACTGTTTCATAAAATTAACAGCAACAAATGTATTCCATCATCAACACAATGTCAAACAAGCTAACACTTTCAAAGCGGTAATCTATGTTTTCCAGGTGATTATCCTTTGCAATTGAGTGAAAGAATACATGTACAGTTTATTAACTTGCAAACTGGAGGTGGAGCAGGGAGGGGATAAAACAATACATGCAACTGCCAAATAAAAAATCAAGTTATGAATTCACCTCATTCTGTAGGTCAAACCAAAACTAAAATTCTTATTTATAATCACATAAGAAGAGTCCTGCTGGATCAGACCAGTGGTCAATCTAGTCTAGCATCCTGTCTCACACTGTGGCCAACCAATCCATCTGGAGGTCCAACAACAGGGTATAGAAGCTAGGGTCTTCCTCTGATGTTGCCTCCTGGCACTGAGATTCAGAGGTTCACTGCCTCCAAATGTGGAGGTTCCCTTTGGTCACCTCTTGCATGATGGAAGAGAATACTGTAATCATCAGTCTAGTCTGATGCCATGTACAGTGATACTGATGTGCCCTGGCAACCTCTGAAAAAGACAGTTAAATTCCGTTAAAACAGATGAGTGGAAACCATGTTCATAACATATGATGCACCCTTCTTTGAGCCTGCTAGAATTAACATATTAACAGTTTCCATTATTTTACCTTTTTCTTAAACAATGTAAGTCAACTACATGCTATATTGTGTTTATTATTTTCCTATTATTCCAATAAATATCATTCCACATAAAGATTTGAATTTCTTGGAACACTTAAACTACGCCTGATTATTTTTCCTAATGAAATATTTCAGTTCATGAAACATAATAAAACATTTTAGTATCCATTGATACATTGCTGTTGGGATATAACATTGACATGGGGTACTTTTAAAATACTGTTTACTAAATATGTTAAAATAAATTAAATCAGATCCCTCTGTTTATGGCATTTGACTTTTAATAGAAAATGTTCCAGCCTGGATTTTTCTGGAAAACACACGCCACTATCCCTTAACGGATAGCCCATCTGTACTTTGACTGACCCCACGGGGTGGAAGAGAGGTCACAGGTGGGCTGGCTCCATCACTATCCCTGCACAATCACCAAGTAATCCACATGGTACAGACTAACAGACATACAGAGGAATTGTCTATATGCATGCTCCCTCCCTGTTATCAGCTGCTTTCTGAACAGGGAGGGAGCATATACGCAGATACTTCCTCTGCGCATTCATACTATGCAGACTCAATGATCGCATGGGGAGGAAACATATGTGCAGACACTTCCTCTCCGCATTTGTACCATGCAGACAAGTGAGCAATCTTACGGAGGCAGGGCCAACACAATCAGGTCAGGTTCCCACAGGTCAGTCAACACACATACGGGTCCATCTCTACAGGGCTATAGTATAAGCTAGTTTAAAGATTTAAAATCTTCATCGGAAGCCCTGCTCCATGTACCCCACTGAGAGAGGTTAGATGGGCGAGCACCAAAGACAAGCTTTTACAATAGCGACACCCAGATTGCATTATCCCCTTCAGAGCCACTTTCCAGGTGCCAAATTTACAATATTTTCAGCACCAGCTGAGAACGTCTTCTTTTCCTCAAGTATTTTAGATGTTTCCCCCTTCCTTCATGGAATTTTATCAGCCATTTCAAATTTTATGTTAGCATTCTTTTAAAATCTTTCCTCTGATATTTTTTTAGATGATGTGACCTTGTCAGATTTTTAAGACCCTTACCTAAATTTTGAATCCAGAATTGTTTTAATTGGTTTTTAGAAGAGCCAGCACTGTCCAAAGACGTTTCCGTGGTCATGTGGCTGGCATGACTAAACACCAAGGCGCACAGAACGCTGTTACCTTCCCACTGAAGTGGTACCTATTTATCTACTTGCAATTTCTTGCTTTCGAACTCCTAGGTTGGCAGGAGCTGGAACTAGAGACGGGAGCTCACTCCGTCATGTGGCACACTCGGGTCTCGAACTGTTGAACTACCGACCTTCCACCACCTGCAGTTCAGCATCTTAACCACCTGAGCCACTGCAGCTCCTTTTACATACATAAACACATGCAAATCAATAAACAGTGTTTACTGGAGACTTTGTTCACTTTTGCAATCCACATTTATCATCTTCACATGCTAAATACCTTCATGGACAAGTACTCCTAAATACTTCCGCATTCTGAAGAGATGCAAAGGCTTAAAAAATTATTTTAAAAACTTTAGTGCAATGTATGATTTCACCCCATTCTTTTCCCAAAGAACTTTTGGCTAATGCCACAAGTCTCTGCCTCTTTCTACCATAGTTTTAACAATGTCTTCCTTTCACAAAACAGAGAACTTTAGCTATAAAAAATTTGGGTTTTACTTTATAGTACTTTCCTTCATTGCCATTTTACATGTGGTCAAGTTTGTCTGAAGACCTAATTTTGACACTGAGGCCTGAAAAGCTTTAAAATTTATGGCTGTTAGAAACCCCAGAACTAAAATAAAGAATTTCCTTTCCTGCCCTGAGACATACAGTTGTAAACTATAAAGTCTAGTTTCAAGTTGAGTTGCTAATTGTTGAAGCATCCTGCCTTTCTGACCTTTTCTGCTTTTCTAAATCTCCCATCATTTCGATCCATCAAAAGGAATGGTGTTCTTTATTCAAAGGTGTTTGGTCTGAGCTGCCTTTGAGTGTCTGCTCCCTGTATTTAGCCATTTCAGTTTATCATGGGCCTTTTTCTTTCATCTTGATCAGTAAACCAAAATGCAGAATTTCAGTCCATCTGAACCAATAAATTGGGCTCTCTGGTTATTTGTGGAGTGGAATATAATGAAGATAAACAGGATTGTGAGTAACCTGCTTGCAAGGAACATTTGAAGCTCTCTAGCAAAGCGGTCAACATGGCCAAACCCTTACTTCTGTTCCAAGGTAAAGAACACATGGCTTAAAAAATATGTTCTGCTGCATATTTTCTCTTGTTAAATGTGCAAGTGAAGCATACAATGCAGCAACAAAGAAAATTCAATCCATAAATGCAACCAAAGTTGTCACCTAGAGAAAACTTCATGAACTCATGGAGTTTTGCTCTTTCAGACCTGCCAACAGGAACCTCATGGGCTCAAATGCTGGTCTGCAACTAAGGGCTGTTTTATTGTATCTAGTGGCTGACAAATTAGAAAAGACCAAGTGGCAAAGGTGTTTCAACAGCATAAAAGGGGCATTTTTCTGAAGCATTCTTGACATGATGTGGTTCAACAACAATTTAAGTCTTTTATGTCTGGAATGACTACTATGGAAGCTAACTCCACATACACATTCCACACTCAGGATGAGTCTTTGTTTCAATCACAGCACTTCATGAGCAAAGTTTCTATCTGACCTACTCCATTAAGAGCTCTGCATTTAGAAGTTGTTGGGACAGTGTACAAAAAGTTAGCAGGCCCAGCATGTTCTTACTGGTACACCAGTTTATCCAAACATGCACAAAGAAAGGGTCTGCTAATAGCATTAACAGATGTTGTGTATAAGGACTTGGCTTGTAGTGTCTCAATTTCCATTCTTAACAATATTGGCAGATGGGAAAAAATTCACCTTATACTCATTCATCCTGAGGAAGGTCCACATATTTACCCCCCAAATCTCCCATTCCCAAATAATGAACAGCATTCCTCCACTTCTTCATGAAAGGACAGCAAGAGAGACTTATGAAACTTTTGCTGTCTAAAGCAATATATCTAAATAAAACAAAATATCTAAAGAGCAACCTTAGTGTCCTATAGCAAGCCCTGTACTCCTCCATACCAGTGTGGTCTCTAATACAAGTGCTGCAGCAACCACTAAGAAAGAGCTTTAGCTTTATGAAGGGTTCACAGTTCACATGGAACATACACAGAAAATCCCAGGTTCAATCTGCTTCATCTCTGGTTAAAGTACCCTAGGTGGCAGGGCTGAGAAAGACATTGACCAAGACCTTGGTGAGCTGCTTCTTGGTGAACTAGACAGTATACAGCAAGATGACCCAATAGACTGATTCGTTCTATGGCAGCGTTTACATATTCATATCTCTGAGGCATGAAAAGCATATCACTTAGACTGATCTGTAGTCTGTTTGTTAGACTGATCTGTTTGTTACAATTAGCTCCAAAGACATATGAATCTGACTGCAGACAAGCTCAGAGTACCAGCAGTTTGCATGCAACATTTTAAAGATGTAATAGCCATAACATTCTAACACTTCCAATACCCTCTAAAGAGCAATAACTGAATCAGACTCTAGTTAGTAAGCCTTTTTCTTAAAGCTTTAAAATTAAACATAGGAATTTACAGAACTCCAAAAGCAATTTTTAACGTTCTAATCTACATCCCTTGCAGCATTCACAAAGGTTAAAAACATAAGAACCAACAATGTTGGATCAGGCCAATGGCCAATCTAGTCCAACACTCTGTCACACAGTGGCCAAAAATACCAGGTGCCATCAGGAGATCCAGCAGTGGGGCCAGGACACTAGAAGCCCTCCCACTGTTGTCCCCACCAAGCACCAAGAATACAGAGCATCACTTGCCCCAGCCTGAGAGTTCCTATTTATACTTTGTGGCTAATAGCCACTGATGGACTTCTGTTCCATATGCTTATCTAATTCCCTCTTGAAGCTGTCCATGCTTGTAGCTGCCACCACCTCCTGTGGCAGTGAATTACATGTGTTAATCACTCTTTGGGTAAAGAAGTACTTCCTTTTAGCTGTTCTAACCCGACTGCTCAGCAACTTCATTAAGTGCCCACGAGTTCTTGTATTGTGAGAAAGACAGAAAAGTACTTCTTTCTCCACCTGCTCTATCCCATGCATAATCTTATAAACTTCGATCATGTGACCCCTCAGCTGTCATTTCTCCAAGCTAAACAGCCCCAAGCGTTTTAACCTTTCTTTATAGGGAAAGTGTTCCAACCCTCTTATCATTCTAGTTGCCCTTTTCTGCACTTTTCCTAAAGCTATAATATCCTTTTTAAGGTGTGGTGACCAGAACTGCACACAGTATTCCAAATGAGGTCGCACCATTGATTTATATAGGGGCATTATGATACTGGCTGATCTGTTTTCAATTCCCTTCCTAATAATCCCCAGCATAGCGTTGGCCTTTTTTATTGCAGTTGCACACTGTCTAGACGTTTCCATTGAGTTATCTACTACAACTCCAAGATCTCTCTCTTGGTCAGTCTCTGCCAGTTTGGACCCCATCAACGTGTATTTATAGTTAGGATTTTGGGCTCCAATGTGCATCACTTTGCACTTGGCCACATTGAACCCCATTTGCCACGTTGACGCCTACTCACCCATCCTCAACAGATCCCTTTGGAGTGCCTCACAATCCTCCCTGGTTCTCACCACCCTGAACAACTTTGTGTCATCTGCAAATTTAGCCACTTCATTGCTTACTCCCAACTCCAAATCATTAATAAACAAGTTAAAAAGCATCGGACCGTGTACTGATCCCTGTGGTACCCCACTGCTTACCACCCACCACTGAGAAAATTGCCCATTTATACTCTTTATTTCCTATTAATCAGCCAGTTTTTGATCCACAAGAGGACTTATCCTTTTATCCCGTGACTATTGAGCTTACTTAGGAGCCTTTGATGAGGAACTTTATCAAAAGCTTTCTGGAAGTCAAGGTAAACAACATCTATTGGGTCCCCCTTGTCCACATGTTTGTTCACTCCCTCAAAGAACACTAACAGGTTAGTGAGACAAGATCTTCCCTTACAGAAACCGTGCTGAGTCTGTCTCAATAGGTTTTGTTCATCTATGTGCCTACTAATTCTTTCCTTAATAATAGTTTCCACCAATTTACTCGGTATCGACGTCAGACTGACTGGCCTGTAATTTCCCGGATCTCCTCTGGAACCCTTTTTAAAGATGGGAGTGACATTAGCCACCTTCCAGTCCTCAGGAATGGAGGCAGATTTTAATGAAAGATTACATATTTTTGTCAGGAGATCCACAAGATTTGAGTTCTTTCAGAACTCTCGGATGTATGCCATCCGGGCCTGGTGATTTATCAGTTTTTAAGTTGTCTATAAGTCGTAGGAACTCCTCTCTCATCACCTCAATCTGACTCAGGTCTTTCAACACCCCTCCTGAAATCAGTGGTTCTGGAGTGGGCAAGCACTTCTCATCTTCCACAGTGAAGACAGAGGCAAAAAATGCATTTAGCTTCTCAGACATTTCCTATCATCCTTCAGTACTCCTTTTACCCCCTTGGTTATCCACTGCCTCCCTGGCTGGTTTCCTGCTTGTAATGTATTTGAAGAAAGATTTATTGTTGGTCTTTATGTTTTTTGCTATATGCTCCTCATATTCCCTTTTTGCCTGCCTGATCACAGACTTGCATTTTATTTGCCACAGCCTGTGGTCCCTTTTATCAACCTCACTGAGACTAGCTTTCCACTGTTTAAAGGAATCCTTCTTACCTTTTACAGCTTCCATTACTTTGTTTGTTAACCAGGCAGGCTTTTTTCTATACCTATTTGTGCCTTTCCTAACCTGCGGTATATATTTTTTCTGAGCTGCTAGGATTGTAGTTTTAAATAGTCTCCAAGCTTCCGAACCAATGGTTTTGACCCTTTCTACTTTTCCTTTCAGTTTCTTCCTCGAATGTCCCCTCATATCAGAGAAGTTACCCCTTTTAAAGTTAAAAGTGGTTGTGTCAGTCTTTTGGGGCAACTCCCTATTTATACAAATGTTAAACTCAATAACATTATGGTCAATGTTCCCAAGCGGTGCAACCACTTTTACATCTCTCACCAGGTCTTGGGCGTTACTTAGGACCAAATCCAGGATCGCCTCTCCCCTGGTAGGTTCTGTGACCATCTGTTCCATAGCACAGTCATTAAGACTGTCTAGAAACTCAGTCTCTTTTTCCTGACTTGAACACATATTGACCCAATCAATGTGTGGGTAGTTAAAATCACCTATTACGACACAGTTATGTTACGACACAGGTTATACTGCAACTTCATATTAACATGATAGAGTCAAACATAATCACAAAACACACTTAAAACTGAACACTCCTTGTACAATCTCCAGGTGTACATCAATATTATAACACTACTTAGGCACTATACATTCTCTAAATATTTAACTTTATTTTTGCACTTTTTTTGAAAGTAATATGGAACAATTCTTATGATCTCAAATGTCTCTTAATACCTGCAGACATGACAGGTCTTTATACAGAGATGCTGGTTGGAGTCAACCCAAAAGGTGCTTCTTTCCCCCCCAGTGTTCTCCATTTCAGTCTTATGTATCTGACAACTAACATATTCTGATTGTAGAATAATGCAATGCTTGTAATGTGCAGAAGCAGTGTGCTTTATGCCACACACCTCCAGGACTCCTTTATCGGCAAAGACATTCAGGTTGGATGCTGTACTTTCATTTCAGAGTTTGGGAAGACTTTACAGTAATGTCTGTGCTTTTAAGGTTTATTCAATTTCTAGAACAGAATATCCTACAGTCCATATGCAAGTCTTGCACAGGTAATTAAAATGAGTGCGCTTATCAGTAAAATAAAGAATATCTCCATACATATATGCAGAGTGCTAACTCACACTCGTACCAATCTCTGTGCTCAACAGTTTTTCCCTGCCACACTGTAGTTACAGGCAAGAGTTATTAATCCAGGCATTCTGCTATTCTTTACTCCTTAAATGTAGGATATACTAGGGAGCAAACCATACCATTTAATACCTGAAGGTTAGAAATCACCTAGTCATAAATTTTATTTATTTAGTTTAGATTGTTATGCCCTGCTTTTCTCCCCAACAGGAACCCAAAACAGTCTATGCCATTGTTCTTCCTTCCTTCACTTTCCCCTACAACAACCTCCCTATGAGTGAGGTTAGGCTGGAAGAGAGTGACTGGCCCATGGATAGCAGTGGGGATTTGAACCTGAGTTTCCCAGATCTTAGTCCGACACTCTAACCACTACATAATGCTGATGCTCAATACCACGTTGGCTCCTTACAAATATACAAAAAGCTATTTACTTTTAAGTGACCACTATGCAGCAACAGATTTTTATTCATATGCCTGAACTGGAAGTGAAGTCCCTTTGTCCCTTGCACTACATCACTTTTACCATACAACAAGAATATGGAACCCACCCTCACAAAAATGCCTCCTCATACTACAAATATTTCCAACTCTCCAGTAGGGAATCAAAGGTCTACAGCTGCAGCCCTGAACTGGATAGCCCAGGCAAGCCCAATCTCGGTAGCTAAGCAGGGCCGACCCTGGCAAGTATTTGGATGGGAGACCTCCAGAGAATACCAGGGCCGGGAGGCAGAAGCAGGCTATCAAGCCACTTCTCTGAATGTCCTCCGTGTCCCTGTAGGAGTCGCCAGAGGGTGCCATGACTTCCAGGCACGGGCACACGCAAACGCAAAACTACCACCAACAACCCAAAAAAAAGGTCTACAACTGCAGAAATGAGAGGCAAGGTAATAGCACAAATGAGGCTTACTTTCAGCAACTATTAGTGAGTGCTTTGAAGCAGAAATACTCAGTGCGCTAAAGCCGAATCCTTGCATACATTTTCTCCAGCTCACTCGCCAAAGTGGTAGAGTACAGAAATTGACATGGGGGTATCTGCATTCAAAATGCGAGGTCAGCCATGGAGTTTGCTGACTTCCCTTTAGATGAGTCTCACCTCACGTGACTCTTGTGAGAACAAAACAGAATAGCCTCATGCAAGTCACCCCAAGCAAAGTAAATACACCAGGCAGACTGTTAAAATTATAGTTTTATGTTTCTGTTTGCACAGAATTAACATATCATCCAATCCACTGTCTGCTTTTTTTTGCCGTCAAGTCACAGCTGACTTATGGTTGACCCCCTGGTGTTTTCCAGGCAACAGATGTTCAGAGGTGGTTTTGCCATTGCCTGCCTCTGTGTAGCAACCCAGAACTTCCTTGGTGGTCTCCCAGTCAAATACTAGCCAGAGCCAACCCTGCTTAGGTTTCAAGATCTGATGAAATCAGGCTAGCCTGGGCCATCCAGGTCAGGGCACTATCTGCTACTTGCAATGAAACAGCAGACTGTGCGTGTCACTTGCATAACTGTTATTTGAATTTTCTGCAGAAAAAAGAACTATTGATATGGAATGTAAGCACCACTTGCACATTCAGAGCTATAGGTAACCCATTCAGAGCTTTACAGTGAGATCTTAAGCAGAGCTGCATCTTCCTAAGCCTACTAACACCAGTGGGTTTAGACAAGTTTTTATAGAATGTCCTTCCCCTTATAAGTATGTTCTGAAGAACATTTTAATATATTTCAGCATAATAAATTATTTTGAGTGCATATGGAAAGAAAACAACAGATAAATTTTATACCTAAAATTAAATAAAATACTTCCTGTTAAAAAGGACTTTATACATTCATGGTCATAGTTATTTTCCACTTGTATGGAAAATGCTGCTACATGAAAAAGTGTTGCTATTCATTCTTAGGTTTCCCTCATATCCACCAATTGATAAGGGGGGGGGGGGGCTGGCCAAACAGGCATTTTAGTATGCAACACAAGAGAGAAACATGTATACATGGCAAGACAAAGGAAGTAGTCTGGAGGCAACACCACCAGTTAGAGAAATTCTTACTACCAGTGTCAATAAAGTAACTAATCAGCAAGCAAAAGAGATGCAAAATGGGCTTCAGTGGTAACGAAGTATTGGAGCACGTGGGTGCAGGAATAAAGTGGAGGTTATAACAGAGGTGAATGGGATACGATACTTGTAGACCTGTAGGGAGGGCAGCTAGGAGCTTGCTGAAGGGTGTGCTACAGTTGCCAACTCCATCTTGGGAACCTTCTAGAGATTTGGGGCCATGCCCTGGGAAAATGGAGTTTGGGGAAAGATGTTATGCTGCAGGATCCATCCTCCAAAGCTACCATTTCCTCCAGGGGAACTGATCTGTGTAATGTGGAGATCAGTTTTAATTCCAAGAGAAATCCAGGCCCCACCTGGAGATAGGTAACCCTACCGACGAAGGGAGACAGACGAGTCCAACCGAGCCTAGCAGCGCGATCCTACGCATGTTTACTGGGAAGCAAGCTCCTCCGGGCTCAATGGGACCCATATCCAAGCCAAGAGTGCCTAGGAGAGCAGCCTCAGCCGGAGCAGAGAGGACGAATGCGGGAGGCATCTGCAAAGTTTCTAGGGCGTCGCATAGGAAGGAGACGCTAAGGCGCCCCTGCGAGGCTACCCGAGGATACTTCCAGAGGGCGTGCAGTGGAATGAGGGGCATCTGGAGGCAGCGTTCCCCGGGGCTAGGGGGGCTCCTGCACGGGGGTCCCTCGCGCGCGCGCTCTCTCCCGGGGGCTACGCAGGGGCTCCACTCCACACCCCCCCCCTCGGCCGCCCCTCTCGCCCACCCTGCATTGGCGCGGCGCGCTCACCATCAGCACTTTGGCCGCGTTCTCCAGCTGGGCGATCACCTCGGGGGCTCCCCCCGCCGCCGCGGCCGCCGCCATCATGGTCTCTCTTCAATGACGCGCCATGCGGTGCATTCTGGGACGAGGCAGCAGCTCAGCCAATCGCAGGTTGCGGCGGGCCGAGGAGGGCGAGTCCGGGGGGAGCGAGGAGGGCCGTTTGGCTGGGAGCGCCTCTGTTAGCGAGACGCGCCCCGCCGGCGTGGAGGGCAGTGAAGGCGCGCCGCTGGCCGCGCTTCTCCTGCCGCTTCGTTCAATAAAGTAATCAGCAAGCAAAAGAGATGCAAAGTGGGCTTCAGTGGCATGCATGGGGAGTTCCAAGGCGCCTGCCAGTGCGATCCTAAAGAGACTGACTTCATTCTAAGCTTTTCAGTGGGTTTCGACTGGAGTGACTGCAGAAGATTGCACAGTAAAACTCCATAGGATTGCAGTGTAAAACACCGTTGCAGGCGCCGACTTCGGTGTCAGTTCCCCCCAGCTCAATACCGGTCACTGTTCTATCTCTTGATCGAAATCCGTGAAGGGATTCTAAAAACAGACACGTGTCACACATTTGGTAGTTCGAATCTTGGGAAACGGGGCTTCAGCGTAGTGCGTGTCTCCCATTTCGCACTCATTGACTGTAGAAGTGGCATTGAGGAGATTCTTTAAAAAAACTTCTAGATTAATTTCACCCCGGATTGCGACTTTACATAGGGTTCGTAGCTCTTGGAATGTGTGTCGTCTGTTACATATATGAAGTGCCCCTTCAATGGCATAACTGCACAGTTTTCCTTTAATATAACAGTCAGGGGCCTAAAGAGCTACTTTTATTGTCCTTTGAACAGCAGAGCTGTTCGTGCAATATCAACAGCTGCTTATCAAAATTATTGACGGCGGGAGGGGCTGCTGTTTGAGAAACCCAAATCGAGAGCCTGGCTGAGTGCAGCCCTTTGGATCCCAGTCTATGGCTTTTAACAGTCGTATGCAAAGCGAGTTTTTAATGAAATCCCAGTCTTAAATTTTTTAGTGCATTTTACTATGCAGAAAATTTTGGATAGTAATCCACTAGTTATTAAGAATGAAGGCAGAAAAACAAGAACTGGCTTCCTAAATATTTGCTAAAACCCATCATAGGTAAATTGCTAAGTGAGGAGTATAAGCAGACTCTACTGTCTACAGTCCTGGAGAGAAGTATGAAGGTTAACATTTTTAGAGTTTATGATTTCATTGTGCTTCCCCTTTGACCATAAGATGTTATGGTCTCTGAGACAAGAGACCCATAAAGAAGGTAAACACATGTATCACAAATGTAATTTGTGAAATGTAAACATTCAGAGTGAATTAAAATTAATTCTCTCACTGTGCCAATTGTCTCTAACAGGTTCAAAACTCTGTTCATTAATGCATTTTCATATGTTCCTAAGAGTAATTAGAGAGAAATGTGAAAGCAAAATAAGTCTGGATTACAGATCATAACTGACTTTAAATTGTGTAGTATTGTCCTATAGAGTTTGAAGGTGACACCATAAATACATCATTGGAAGTATGTTACTTTCTGTTTAGTAAATGTGCTTCAAATGGCTGCCTTGGCTGCCTTAACTGTTCAGTATTCTTATTAACATAATGTAATTTCTCATAATTGTTAACAGCCATCATCATCCCATTGAATCAGAGCAAGATAATAAGAGTTTATAGTTTTGCTACAATTGCTGCCTTGTGCCTCTTCTTGGTCTGACCTGGATGGCCCAGGCTAGCCCAGTCTCGTCAGATCTCAGATGCTAAGGGGGGGGGATTTGGGGGGGGGGCTCAAGTTCCCAGAGTTTTCCCAGCATGCCCCCTCCAGGCTGTCAGGCCCTCTTGGATTTCCCAGCAGGGGCAATCCCCCCCCCCCCCGGGTAGCATCATGAAGCTCCTCAGGCTGTCAGGTTCTCAAGTTCAGTCAGGCCTGTTTGTCTGTGTATCAACTGAACAAGTTCCTAGTAGGAGGCACACGGATGGTTTTATTCGTTTGTTTTTACAAAGCTAAGAGGGGGAGGGGGACTTCAGTCGATCTGTGAAGAAACAGAGAGAGAGAGAGAGATCATGGAAGTTGGAAGGGAGAGATCAATCCACCTAGCAATCGGGAGACCTCAGTGGTTGGACACTGAAGAATGTATTGTCTGCTGCCTACAACACAAACTCTGATGTAAGTAAAGCTAGATTCTAGTCCCGTAGCACTTTATACCCCAACAAGATTATTGGGGTATACATATTTGAGAGTCAAAGCTCCCTTCCTAGGTATCTGACAACGGGAGCATTAGCTCTCAAAATATTTTATCCCAAAAATCTTGTTGATCTCTAAGTTGCATCTGGACTGGTACCTAACAGAACAAAGTTTGAATCCAGTGGCACCTTTCAGACCAACAAAGTTTTATTCACAGTATAAAGCTTATACTGTAAATAAAACTTTGTTGGTCTTAAAGGTGCCACTAGACTCAAACTTTGTATCTGATGTAAGTAATGGATTGAAATAGCCTGCTGGGGAGGGTGGGGTATAAATCTAACAAACAAACAAATAAATAAATAAAATAATTATTCTTTGCCTTCACAGATGGGATACTGATAATTGCATTATGTCTGTGTCCTGGTGGCCCTGCCTTAGAGAAAGAAATGGTCTCATCTCCATTTTACCTTTAACAGTGGGTGTGGGGAAGTGTTACCAAAGACAACCTTCCTACCTAGATGTGTGCTGCTGTTGCCCTGATTCCATCCTGGCTAAATTTGCCATGGCAGCCATGTTAGGAGCTCGCAATGCCTTAGTTTGGGGAAATAGAAAAGAGCAAGAGTCCAGTAGCACCTTAAAGACTAAAAAAAAATCGTGGCAGGGTATGAGCTTTCGTGAGTCACTGCTTACTTCTCTTTGGAGAAGGTGAGGTCAAGGCTGTCCTCAGGCTATGCTAATAGGTAGCCAAAGGTTTCAGCGGAAGACTGATTCACTGATGGGGCATCTGCAGCATTGCCAAGTGGGCTTGCAAAACCAGGCACCCACCTTGGTATGTCATGGTAATTTCATCAGCAAGTCTTCCTGAGTGCAAACTGTAATTACTATCAGGAGAGCCCTTTTGCTGACCTTGCCCGAATGTCTCTGAACCTACCAGCCTGCTCCAGGCATGGGGAAAGCCTCCGTCCTGACAGCCCTTTTGTCCACTCTACCTCGATACAAACTACTTTTGTTACCTTCTGGGAAGCTCCCCGCCCTTTAACTCAGTCAGAGCCAGAAAATCCATAGATTCTCATCCTGGACTCACCCTGAATTCCTGGGCCTTATTGTCTTTAACATTCTTTTGCGCTGGCTCCTACAACTATCACTGCTCTGCCAGTGAAAACTGTGCAGTCTCATACTATCCACTTGCACAAGGGCTGCCAACTCTGCTTTTCTTTCTTGCCACACAGGAGTACCCCTCCACTGCCTTTCCCCCCCTTTTGGATGCTTGGAGGTTTTGCTTTAAGCCCGTACTCTCAACCTGTGAATCATTGAAACAGACAATGTACTGGAAGTTAAGGTGATTTTGATATCCTGAGAGTTGCAGCTTTAGAGAAAAAGAAACGGAAGAGACATGATTTTCTTTAACAATTCTTTTTCGGTGTGTCTGTATGTGGCAGGGGGGAATAAAGCTGGCTCCCCACATATGGAAAGTGAGGTGATTCTGCCGTCCTAGACCCTGCTTCAACCAAAAAATGCTCCCATATTTTCACACCAGCGTTATCTGAGAAGCCAGTATTTACTGTGGATACTGAGGTGCATACTGGATATTCAGTACCCAGGATATGAGGAATGTAATTTGTTGATCTAAGACTGGGGAGACAAGAGTCCAAATCCCAACTTAGAAATAAAGCTCACTACATGTCTGTGAGCCACTCAGACAATCTCAGCCTAACTTACCTCATAGGGTAGTTTTGAGGAGAATAAAAAGGGGGAAGGCGTATTTCCTTTAGTCCACAAATGTAATTGTTTCACTGAAGGAGTTTATGACATCTTCCTTCTTAAGAGAGTCCTCTTTGACTGAGATTCAGACTATTTTAAGTGAAAAAAAATATTTTTAAAACCACATGATTAATTGTTGATGTTACATCGTTTTTGGAAATATAAATAATTTCGTATTGAAATAATTTAATATAGATTACTAAGTATGGGCCTGGACCAGGTTCAGCCCCGATCCCCCCTCCCTGGGAAACTGAGAAGTCTACACCCTTGCTGGTTAGGACTTGGATGGGAGGTCCCCAAGGAAGTCCAGGGTCACTATTCACAATGGCAAACCACCTCTGATCTCCTATCCTATGAGGTCTCCATAAGTCAGGTGCGACTTGATGGCACTTTCCAATCACCATGCCTCTGCTTGAACTTCAGTATCCTGCCAGTCTCAGCCAGCATCATCACAAGACAGGAACAAAGCTAAACGTAATTTAAGTTAAAATGCTGAAGCTGCAACACATACAATCCCTTGATTTGGGGATGGGCAGGAAAGCAGAGAGACAAGTCAGGAGAGACAAGCAACTGTTGTGTATGGATTCTCTCTGGGCACTCTTGCTTCCGTCATGATGCCAGGAGCCTCCAGAGGAAGCCAAAGGGAGGGGGACAGAGGCAGATGGGGAAATGTCGGCCAGCGGAATGGAGAATGTAAAGCCACGAGGAGGCCACTTGGTTTGCTGGCGGAAGAACGGGGCTCCAAGGGATGTTGTTGCTGCAGTTGCTGGCCTCTCTCACACTGGTGATGGTAAGAGATGCCATCCACCTGGAAGGAGCTGCCTGATTTGGGCACACTGCATTTGCAGCTGGGAAAATGTTCCCTGGGCTGTGCAGGGAATTCTGTGGCTGTGGGGCCACTGCTCTATCCTGGGAACCCAAAGTGACATCAGTACAGAAAACTCTCTAGCTACAGGGCTGCTCTACAGTCCACTGTGATGTTGTATCAGGCAATTTCCCAAGCAACTGTGCAGGGAGACTAAGCAGGATGCTCATGGTAAAAAGAGCAAAAGTAGGGGGGACAAGTTTTAAAAACCCACAGATCTTTGAACCTCATTTCATTTGAAGTAATCTCTTTGAGTTACCTTTCCCTGGATTTTAACTAATGGGGCCACCAAAATCTGTATTTTCATTTGAATATTGTTTCCAATCTGCTAGCAAAATCTAGTTTTCCACGGTACCTGCTTCACATTAATTCAAGCCAAAAGCGTGTTAGTGTTTTTTCATTGTATTTTAATATTTTTGTTCATTCACTATGTTGTCCAGCTGTTATGCTCTACATTCTGAAGACCTAATGCCGTTCTGTGGTAAGTAAAATGTGCATGTACCCTCACCACTTGCAATTTACAGTTTTGCTTAAATGCCAGTGCTTTGGTGCAATTCACTGTAAATCAGTTTCGTCCTCAGTATCTAATGACAGCTGTTGAAATAATGGCCATCATCTTTTGAAAGGCAGTCAGCCATCTTTGGTCTACAATAGTGCAGGACTAAAGAAGACATGGGAATTTTATCTGAACCATATTATGCAGTCCTACATTTCTTTTTCCAAATTTTAAATTCTTTTTTCCTGCAGATGAGCCTACTACACAAACATAGGTTGGTACTGTTATAAAAGTGTTGGATATATATAAAAAATAGAAAATTGACTCAGTCCTTTGCCTTTCCGCTTTCTACGGTTCTCTTATAACATGTGAAATGGGTCTTGGTGAGTTTTTATGAGATCGCTTCTACAGTTAATGGAACTCACCACAGGTAAGATCTTTAGACTAGTCATTTTGTACTGAAAGAAGAATAGAAGCATGAGTCATAGGAAGACAAGGGTTGCTTTCCCCAATGGTTTTAATGGATGAAGCATCAGATGTGACAATCCCAAGCAAATGCAAGATTACACATTGGGTTGACGGCAAAGGATGATTATGCCCAAAAGTGAACTTGCACAGGGCAATTGTACAGACAGGGCAGGTGTACACTTGAAGAATAAAAACAGTGAGAGCCCAGTAGCACCTTAAAGACTAAGTCACTGCTTACTTCTTCTGATACCTGCAAAGTATGCAACTTCCCTTTGGGATATGTACCTTGGTTGCATGTGAAAGTGACCACATGTTTGGTTTGCTTTTTTGGATTATCATGTCTGAAAGTCACCACAATTTCTTGTCGTTCTCTGTTGGTTAGCTATTGGTTAAGATCAGGATACATAGCTTGGAGTAGTTTCTCCAGCAATCTAAAAACTATACTCCGTTGGTAGGATCATGAAGCCTGTAAGTACATCACTTTCTCGGCAAGCCATTGAGCTATGAATAGAATGCAATCTATTAATTATGGAATGGCTAATAAATCATTTGGATATGTCAAGTAATATTGAATGTCACCCAAGCATACTGTAGCCTTTATTCCTGTATGAGAAGTGTCCTTCATGCATTACATTTGATGGAATGCCATTTACAGGCTCCCTGAAAAAACAGTTTAATGTATACAAAGGACATCCTTGTCTTGTGCCATCAGACAAATCCTTGGTCTTTGTCTGTATGAATTTCTTGTCTTGAGCTTCCTTCAGGATCACGAAACTGCGGAGGAAATCTGGCGAAGCCCCGAGTCAAAATGCATCCCCAGAGCTTCGGGTGTGAAATTGACACGTTTGTGTCGAGGCAAACGGCGCTGTGCTGCGAGGCAGCTCTCGTGAGAAATCACCCTATGTTATGATCTTATTTTAGCAAAGGACTGTGAGAGCAAAGCACATTAAAAAAAATTCTGTTACAGTGTCAGAAACTAAATGTTTGTGTTAACTGGTAATTGTCAAGATTTTTTGGATGCCCCTGGAAATTCGTGGTATTTACTGCTAAATCTCAAACCTTGTTTCATGACATGATGAGATTCCCCCCACCCAACTTTGTTTTTATTTCAATTTTGCAAAGGTACAATAAAATCATACAATGCCAAATCAAGATCCGGTATAAACAAACAAAATAAAGCCCCCAAAACAAAATAAAACCACCACCTAAATACAATCATCAGACAGTCCTAGTACCAATACAGCACTAGACTGATGTAATACTACACACCAATACAAAAGACATTTTTAATGCATACAAACTTAGCTACTTGACCATTACTGACTAGCATTTATGAGAAGCATATGTCTGGAAGTTACACTTTCCCCAGATTACATATCAGAGAATATGTCATAGGAATGTAAGACAATATGACAAGACATTAACCACAATTTATTTCCTTTTGTTTGTTTTTAAAAGAGTATCAAAATGACATAATGAGATTTTATCTTCATTTTCATCATTTACTGATCAATGGGAGTTTTAACACCAACGTTGATGGAACTGGGTTGTATTATAAATTTTCAAATCAGTTCTAGATTTGGGGCTTGATCTTCAACAGACAGATGGCCAAAGGCTTAGTCATGTGTTCACATATCACATGATATTAGTCAGCAGTGGTGCTGGATGCACATATTTGCTCCTCCCCACATGTTTCTGCCCCAAGGAGCTTACAATCTAAAATTTCAGATAAGGGAGGGGAGGTAGGTAGAGGGAGGGATAAACAGGAGAATATGCATTCATTTCCATTCAATTTATCAGCAAGTATGTCTATATAGGTTATAGGATTGTAGACAGAACAAAATTCTATATATAAAATATAAAATTTATTTCAGTTACAAATCACGTTTGTGTTACTTGGATGACTTATTCAAAAACCAGTATGTTGTAATTGGCAGAATCTTGAACTGTAGAAATGTGGGCTAAAGCTCCACACAGCCACGTTGTTAGCTTTATAACTTTGAAGCCTAATTTTTCAAGCATCGTTGTAAGGATAAAATACATTTGTCCCAATGTACTTCATCGTGAGTTCTTTGGAGGAACCATGAGATATCAAAGATAAAGGAGTTAATTTCTAAATCTAAACTGGAAATACATAATAACACAAGAAGAGCCCTGCTGGATTGGACAAATGGTCCATCTAATCCAGAATTGTGTTTCACGCAGTGGCCAACCAGTTGCCCTGGAGGACTGATAAACAGGGCATAGGGGTCAAGGCCCTCCCATGATGTTGCCTCTTTCCAGTGGATTTCAGAGGTTTTCTGTGTTTGAATATGGAGGCTCCCCTATCTTCCATGAAGCCGTCTAACCCTAGTATCCTTCTTTAGCAGGTATAAATATAGCTTATGTTACATCTCTTTCATTTTTTATTTTTTTTAACCAGAACATTTTATTCGTATTCAACCATAAAGTATAACAACAAACAGCAAAAGTTACAGAAATCCACTTATCCTACCAATGCAATCAAATATACTATCAAAGAGAGGTTCCACGGACCAAAGCCATAAAGGTCATAGAAACATTAACCCAATAACAACAACTTATACTTCGCATTGTAAATAGTTTTCCAGTCATTTCTTTCACGATGAAGGGAAACTTAAAGAGGTGCTCTGATTTTTTTAAAAATTCTCATGGGCTTCCTGTATAAAGACCTAGTAACAGCAGGCTTTTAAAGAGATCTTTTAGCAACATTGGACAAAATGTTCTCTTTCCAATATGCATCATTAGTCTTCCTCTCAGAATGTGCTTAACTCTTTGGAGATATCCACTCTAGTAAGAATGAATTGTTATCTCACTACCATTTTATTTGTTAGGCTGGATTTATTTTTCTAGTCCCAGTCACTAGATTAAAATAATAGTTCAGTGGTGGTAATTTAACAACTAGAGAATATTGTGTGAATTTGCATAATTGCTATGTTCCAATCTCTTCAGATTTCAGAAGCTAAACAGGGTCAGCCCTGGTTAGCATTTGGATGAGAGACCACCAAGGAATACCAGGATCACTATGCAGAGACAGGTAATGGCAAACCACCTCTGAACATCTCTTGCCTTGAAAACCCTACAGGTTCACCTAAATTCAGCAGTGACTTGATAGCAGAAAAACAAACCAAAACCAAAAAAAACCCCTTAAAGATCTATTGGCTAATAATGAGGACAAAGGCTGTTGTGACGGACTGCACTTTTTAAGAGGCTTAGAAGTGCTGTACCAAGGAGGTACTAAAAAGGAGCTGCGGTGGCTCAAGTGGTTAAGACGCTGAACTGCAGGCTGTGGAAGGTCAGTAGTTCAGCGGTTCGAGACCCGGATGCCGCATGATGGAGTGAGCTCCCATCTCTGGTTCCAGATCCTGCCAACCTAGCAGTTCGAAAGCAAGAAATTGCAAGTAGATAAATAGGTACCACTTCAGTGGGAAGGTAACAGCGTTCCGTGCGCCTTGGTGTTTAGTCATGCCGGCCACATGACCACAGAAACGTCTTCGGACAGCGCTGGCTCTTCGGCTTTGAAACGGAGATGAGCACCGCAACCCTAGAGTCGGATTCGACTGGCTTTCGAGCAAGGGAACCTTTACCTTTACCAAGAACTAAAGCACTGTGAAGGGTTTATTCTTCATAGAAAGAGACAGCCTTGAGTGACAGGCTATTCCAAACAATCTGATTGGTTAGCATCAGCTGAGCAAAGATCATCTTGAGAGAGTTGGATGCTGAGGAGAGTCAGTCATATTCCTAACTGAGAAGAGATGTGTACAGAAAGAGAACTGGGGGATCGTTTGGCAAGGAAGTTTTGATAGTAGAGAAGACTCCCATTCAGAAAAAGGAAAGGGGATAGATCTTCTAGAGAGAGAAGATTCCCTGCCCAGTCAAACAGGGAGAGTTATTTCTGAGGAGTACAGAGATCTCTGGTCTGTTGTGATTAGAAACTGCCTGTAGAAATCTTAAAAGTCAGTGAACAACTCAAGACGAGTACTGTAGTTCCAAGAGAAGGGGTTTGGGTACTGGGAAGAGGGTACCAGCCACCTGGGTACCAAAAGAGTCAGCGATTACTCAATTAAAGTGAACTAGACTGTTTGGGGAAATAATGGGAGAAAAAGCCTCTCAATGTAAAGATCTAAGTAACTGTGAATGAATTAAGAACCTCTCATTAGCTTAATATATAAGATCAAAAGTCTATGCTTGTGCTAGTTTTACCTCACTAATTACAACCCCTACTTTCACCTGACCTTTCCTTTGATTTTTTAATTTTAAAAACATCTCAAGTGCCATTTTCAAGGGTTTAAGTTAAAGGGCGAACCTATCCCTTCCCTCAGGGATCAAATAGTCAAAATATATCTTACTGACAGGGTGGGACAGCCAAAGTTTCTTCAGGGGAGAAGAAAACATATTACCAGGACTGCTCAGTCAGTGAGGGGGCAGAGAAACAGAAGGAAAATCTTGCCTCTGAGGGAGGAAAGAAGAAGAAGAGATTGGATTTATACCCTGCCCTTCACTCGGAGTCTCAAAGCAGCTTACAAACTCCTTTCCCTTCCCTTCCCCACAACAGACACCCTGAGAGTTAGGAGGGGCTGAGAGAGCTCTTTCAAGAACTGCCCTTAAGCAATGCTCCCTCTAAGCTATGGAGTCTTGTGAGCAAAGATTCTACTTTTTGAGCTACTGACATTAAAGTAGTGAGTCAGCAATCTGGCTACTGCATAAATTAGTTTGCTCTGGAGCTAAGACAAAAATGCCAGAGGCTGAAAAGCTGTGAGCTAGCTCACACTAGCTTAGAGGGAACACTGAATAACATTGTAAGGATTTATTCAGTATATTGTGTCATGAGCCACACACACATTAGCTGACCTACCTCTGAGTCCTTGGCATGCACAATGACTCACATCATGCCAAAGCATTTCAAGAAAGATTGGCAGGTTCCCTGCTGTTGGTGGAAATCAAACTATCAAAATCATGGATGATGAATTAAACATTTACAAGAAACAGGCTGCATCATTGTTAAGTTTTACAATCATGGATTACTTTCATTCTTCCCCATATTTATAGTCAATGAAAAGAAGTGTGTGTGTGTGTGTGTGTGTGTGAAGTGCTGTCAAGTTGCTTCTGACTTATGGCGGTGACCCTATGAATGAATGACCCCCCCAAACATCCTGTCATTAACAATCTTGCTCAGGTCTTGCAAACTGAGGGCTGTGGGTTCCTTTACTGAGTCAATCCATCTCATGTTGGGTCTTCCTCTTTTCTTGCTGCCTTCAACTTTTCCTAGCGTTATTGTCTTTTCCAGTGACTCTTGTGACCAAAGTACAATAGCCTCAGTTTAATAATTTTACCTTCTAGGAAACGTTGTTAAACGGTTAAAGCTTGATTTGATCTATTTGTCTCTTTCGCAGTCCATGGCATCCGTAAAACTCTCTAGTGCTTATCTGTACCACAGGCCTTTCTTTGCCACTAGATGGCTCTTTTCAACCATAATCAAGTGCCTATTGAACTAAATCATGGTTCATGATCACACACACACACTCAAACAAACACAGGTATAGTCATTTGCCTGTAGTGTTGAATTCATGCAAACATCTAAACTTCACACAACACAGTTTTTTCACATTTTATTCTATGGGATCTGACTTGTACAATAGCCAGATTGCACAGTAGAACACCATTCTTCATTCTTCAGTGACCATGCTTCAAGGGCAGTCCGGAAAAGTCGAGCCTCCTAAATCTTTTAACTCCACAAAACTCAGTGCAGCTCCCCAACTGTGGCTCCTGTTTTTGACCTCTGTTTAGGATTGCAGAAACAGAGTTCCGAAGTCTGACAACCCAACTAGAGCAGTTTCATTCCTTCAGGTTACAAGCTGTATAGACCTAGATTAAGAAATTTCCCATGATGCAAGAGTGATGTTAGGGCAACTCAGCTCACAGCAATGAACGTTTTTTCTAGGAAGATTTTATCTAGGATGCAGAGAGTGGGAAGAAAGGGTCAGTTCCTGCAACGGAGAGAAGTGAGCAGTGTGGCCCCACAAGTACAAGTATCAGGATGGTGCTATGTAATTTGCTTGTTATTGATTTGGAACTGGGGGTGAGCAGTGGAGTGACCAAGTCTGTGGGTGGTAGTGTTGCCAACCTCCAGGTGGGGGCTGGTGTTCTCCTGGAAGCCCAGCAGATCTCCAGACTACAGAGATTAGTTCCCTGGGAGAAAGTGGCAGCTTTGGAAGGCGGACTCCAGGGTATCACATCCCTGTTGAGCTCTCTCCCTTGCCCAAACTCTGCTCTCCCCAACACGCTCTACCCCTCAGTCTTCAGGAATCGCCTAACCAGGACTTAGCAGTTCTATCCCCCCCCCCCCCCTCCAACACGCTCTACCCCTCAGTCTTCAGGAATCGCCTAACCAGGACTTAGCAGTTCTATCCCCCCCCCCCCCCTGTTAGTCATCTTGGGAAATGTTATAGTCCCTGAGGCCTGTATCAGACTGTCACTCAGTGTCTTTTGTTGGAATGGGGAAACACTTGGCTCTCTTCCTCCCTCCACAGCAATCTGCTTGTCTGCCTACCTTTCACAGTGTACAAGAAAAATATTTACATCATTACTCAACAGGTGTGCTGCCTATTGTGGGAGAGAAGGATGGAATGTAACCTTTTCTCTATCCACCCCTCATCCCCAGCCAGTCCAGAGCACCTACATTCACAGCATGCCTCCAAACAAAGCATTCGCTAAGCCCCAGAGGCAGAGAAAAGAATGGCTAGAAGTCACCTCTGTCAGATTATTGGCCAAGCCGTCCTCTCGCTCCTTCCCTTCCTGCTTCCCCTTCCTTTACCTCACGAAAAGTAGACAGTGAGGTGCCAGAACAATCACTTCTGATTTCAGAATGTTATCGTTTTAGCAATCAGATAAATTATATCATTATAAATAGGGGGGTTAGGTCTGGATTTTGCTAAATTAATTTCAAAATGCATACTGCTTTCCTTGTGTGGTTGCGAAAGGAATTTTTTTTGGGTATGACTTCCCGATAAATGGGGATTCATGCAATTAATATTGACCGGACATTGCCTCGCTTGATCGTTGTCTTCATAAAATCAGGCTGCGTTTCATTTATATTGATGATGATGGAAAAGGAAAATATATGGTAAAGAGTAAACACAGAACATAGTGATGAAGGATTAACATTGACGGTGGGCAAGGAGTCTGAGTGAATTTTGACTCTTCATACAAGCAATAGATCAGAGGTCATTTGGCATCCATTCAATGGCCCATCCCAATGGCATTTCTCTGTCAGCTTTCCTGTAAATTGATAGACCATTTTATCTATGTGAATTCTGCTGCTGTTCTAAATATAACATCTCAGTTTTTAATTAAAGACTCTGGTTCATGCCAAACAGCTGATGATAAATTACAAGCTGTGTTCAATCTGTCCAAAGGGGAGGGGGTGGCCCTGATAGCATAGACTGAAATTGTCGCGCTATTTTAAGTCTCAATTAACGAGGTTTAGCGACGGATGCATCCCGGTTCCCAACTAACTTGATAAGCATCAATTCAATTGCAGCAGCGATAACGAAGTGAGTTACTTCCTTTCCTCAGAATGTTCCAAAAGGTATTCTGTTTGGACGTGTTGCCAGAGTTCATAGAACATTTTCAAATAATTAATTAGAAACACATCTTTTCCCTTCTGTTACTTAATACTTTAGTTAATGGATTGTTGTGCAGACAAGTAAGTGATATGCATTGGTTTGGTGTGTAAACACTGGAGTGTATCTACAAAACATACTTCTCTGGCTGCTCAGATGTTAGCTTCCACGTTTCCCTAGTATTTATTCTAAATGTTTAGATTTGTAAAATCATAGGCTACAATTCTGCTTTTCAAGCCACACCGATTTCAGCAAGGTTTACACAGAAATGTGCTCCAGATTTCAGTCAAGTGCCCTGATCCAACATTGTACTCTGGTTGTGGAAGAACCCTTTGATGCAGGCCCACTCGTGAACCCTTCTCACCTCCTCCACAACCGTGATGGTGTTCTTATTCATTTCAGCGGTGGAACCTGATCTGCTCATGCAAATTGAAATGCAAATTAACTCTGTTCAATGAAAGGAATGAGGATTGGTTATTCCTGTATGTGCACAAGATGATAACATAAAAATTGCCTTGCTGAATCACACTGAAATTTGCTGTGGCCCAGCATTCTGTTCCCAAGGGCGGCTAGCTGGGTGCTTCAGGAAGCTCCTGGTCGTGACCGAGCTGGATATTATCTCTGTATACAGAAACTCTGTTGAGCTAAAAGCTATTGGTAGATTTATCTTCACAAGGTGTCTGATCCTATTCTGAAACAGAAGTGTTTTCATGCCCCCGTTGAGAGGCTGATTTGGCTACAGTTATCCTTGATGACGTCCAGGTTGGATGACTACCACATGCTGTTCAGAAGCTCTGGTTCAAAATGCAGCAACTAGGCAAAGAGGGGGTGAGCAAAAAAAGAAGCATATTTGGTTAATCTTACAGTAGCGCTAGCCTAGACCCATTCTGTATCAGTTACATATTTTGTAACTCACACACTGTAACGAAAAGGCTATTTATTTAAAGAACTGTGACTCATTTAAACAGCAGGAGGACACAATGGAGCATATCAAAAGGTGGCACCAAGACTTTCTTTCCCACTAATGTATGCCTGGCACTAACTCTACAGTCCTGTAGATACCAGCAAAAATTGGGTTTTAGCTTTTCAGTCCTGGTGATAAAAGGTGCTATCAAATCGCAGCTGACTTAGGGTGACCCGGTAGCGTTGTCAAGGGAAGAGAAGAGCAGAGGTGGTTTGTCATTGCCTGCTTCTGTGTAGCAGCCCTGTACTTCCTTGGTTGTCTCCCATCCAAGGGCTAACCAGGGCCGGCTCTACTTAGCTTCTGATATGTGATGAGATTGGGCTAACCTGGGCCATCCAGGTCAAGGTTTCACAACCGTATTGTGATTTTATCTGAGACTCCCTGCTTGCTTTTTAGCTCCGTTATTTGGTGTTAACAATTTTTGTCTTGTTTTTAATTTCATTTTGTGGTTATCTCTCTGTTGTTGCTTTGTATGATGATATTGCAGCTTTTTGTTTTAAAGATGGTATGACTTTTTCCATAATTTTTGCTGTTGTACATGGACTTTTGATTTTATATTTCTTATACTGCTTTTGTAATTTCACACCTGCTTTGAAAGCTTTATCTGGTAAGTTTTTGGTGTTAATTTTTATGGGGTTTTATGTATTTATTAACTGGTGTTTGAGGCATTTGTTTGAGGCATTTATTAACTGGTGTTTGAGGCATTTGTTTGAGGCATTTATTAACTAGTGTTTGAGGCATTTTCTTGTGGAAAAAGTGAGGCATTAATATTTTAAATACAATTTTTTAAAATCTAAACCTGTGATCATTGTGACATTTTGTGGGAGTGAAGCTTGATAGTTAAAAAAAAGCAAAAAACACAATGTACTATTGCCCTCTACTGGCTATTTCCACTTTAAAAGTTCAGGTAGTAGGCGTTGTAGAAGCTGTGCAACATAGGCGGGGGTGTGTGTGCTAGTGAGAGTAGATAGTACTGACTTTGATAAATCAACGTTCTGACTCCATATAAGGCAGCTTCATGTGTTTTTATTGTTTTAGTGAACATGTATTTCACCATAGCATATATGAATCAGCTTTGAAAAACATGAATCCAATGTGAAAAGCGTGAATAAGCTTAAGTTGTTTAAGTTTTGTTCTCTTCCTGTTAAGCTTTGTAACTGAGCGCACAAGAAAAATGTTTTAAATAAATATTCATGTTATGCTCTGCTTAATTGCCCAAATGTAAATTTCAAGCGCTTGTTCATGCTTCGTTAGGAAAGCAGGGTAGAAGCCCATATAAGCAAGTCTTTCAAGTCATTTTTGGAGAGAGCAGCATCTCATTTTCCACCACATACCATCCATTCTTTTCATGCATTTCTCCCACAGTAAAAACATTTCTCAGATTTTAGTATTTGCTATATATGAAAGACAATTTTTTTATTGCTCACAAGGAGACATTTACTTTAGCACAACTGTAAAAAAAAAGTCTGCTAACAGATTATCTGCCAACATCACTGCATTTTTCTAAATATATTTTATTGAAGTTTTCGATTGTCCATTGAGGATTAAAAGTTGAAGTGTGGTACAGGCAATGAGTGTTATAAAACGGCCAGGAACTAGGATAGGTAGGGAGATATCTGCCAGAAAAGTATTGAGAATATATATTTGCAATTATTGAAAGAATTGTATTTTGTAATAATCGCCATCTGCAAGTGAAATCCTGCCCCTCCAAAAAAAGTGCTGGGAATTCAGCAAATACCACACTGCCAAATTTTGAATAGCTCTATACATAAAACACAGATTATAGAGTGGATTTGTTGTATTCCCTAGTCATCTAGTAAAAGTAAGAAGCATTTGATTAATTGAAAATATTTTATATGTATTTTTTAAATTTATATATTTTCTATATATATTTATATAGAAAATAAATATTCTATATAAAGTAACTAAGAGAAGGTTTGAGATCCACAGAGATCCAGAGTAGCAATAATTTTTTTCTTTCCTTTTTCCAGTTGTACGGCTGTAGAGAGGAAACCTTTATAGCTCTGCCAGAGCCAACCTGAAAAGAGGTATTCGACAGGCTAAGCTGGGCTATAAACAGAGGATTGAGGACAATTTCAATACGAATGACATGCAGCAGGGGTGGCAGGGGATTCAGAATATAACTAACTATAAACCAACTCTTGCTGCCGTGGATGGAGACTCTTCATTGGCGGAGGAGCTTAATCTCTTCTTTGCCCGTTTTGATGTGGAGCTGAAGGGGACAGCCATATTACAGCCTTCTGTCCATGGCGGCCCCTCCCTCAGGGTAGAAGAGCATGAGGTGAGGCGAAGTTCTGACTCCATATAAGGCAGCTTCATGTGTTTTTATTGTTTTAGTGAACATGTATTTCACCATAGCATATATGAATCAGCTTTGAAAAACATGAATCCAATGTGAAAAGCATGAATAAGCTTAAATTGTTTAAGTTTTGTTCTCTTCCTGTTAAGCTTTGTAACTGAGCGCACAAGAAAAATGTTTTAAATAAATATTCATGTTATGCTCTGCTTAATTGCCCAAATGTAAATTTCAAGCGCTTGTTCATGCTTCGTTAGGAAAGCAGGGTAGAAGCCCATATAAGCAAGTCTTTCAAGTCATTTTTGGAGAGAGCAGCATCTCATTTTCCACCACATACCATCCATTCTTTTCATGCATTTCTCCCACAGTAAAAACATTTCTCAGATTTTAGTATTTGCTATATATGAAAGACAATTTTTTTATTGCTCACAAGGAGACATTTACTTTAGCACAACTGTAAAAAAAAAGTCTGCTAACAGATTATCTGCCAACATCACTGCATTTTTCTAAATATATTTTATTGAAGTTTTCGATTGTCCATTGAGGATTAAAAGTTGAAGTGTGGTACAGGCAATGAGTGTTATAAAACGGCCAGGAACTAGGATAGGTAGGGAGATATCTGCCAGAAAAGTATTGAGAATATATATTTGCAATTATTGAAAGAATTGTATTTTGTAATAATCGCCATCTGCAAGTGAAATCCTGCCCCTCCAAAAAAAGTGCTGGGAATTCAGCAAATACCACACTGCCAAATTTTGAATAGCTCTATACATAAAACACAGATTATAGAGTGGATTTGTTGTATTCCCTAGTCATCTAGTAAAAGTAAGAAGCATTTGATTAATTGAAAATATTTTATATGTATTTTTTAAATTTATATATTTTCTATATATATTTATATAGAAAATAAATATTCTATATAAAGTAACTAAGAGAAGGTTTGAGATCCACAGAGATCCAGAGTAGCAATAATTTTTTTCTTTCCTTTTTCCAGTTGTACGGCTGTAGAGAGGAAACCTTTATAGCTCTGCCAGAGCCAACCTGAAAAGAGGTATTCGACAGGCTAAGCTGGGCTATAAACAGAGGATTGAGGACAATTTCAATACGAATGACATGCAGCAGGGGTGGCAGGGGATTCAGAATATAACTAACTATAAACCAACTCTTGCTGCCGTGGATGGAGACTCTTCATTGGCGGAGGAGCTTAATCTCTTCTTTGCCCGTTTTGATGTGGAGCCGAAGGGGACAACCATAGTACGCCGCTCGGACATCACACGCAAGAGGTGGAATTTGCCCCTACGAGTCCAGGGAGGCAAGGGAACGTTTCCCCCCCCCCCGTGCGGGCTTCGCAGCCACTGCCGAGAACAGCGGCGGTGGCCATAACTTTTTAAAGAGCCCCTCTCGAGAGCTGGGAGAGCCAGAATGGCCTCTCGCGTGTGATGTCATCACACGCGAGAGGGGGAATTTGCCCCTACGAGCAAGGCCACCACCCTTGGGCTCAGGGGGGCAAGGGAGCATTTCGCCCCACCCCTCCTCCCATGTGGGTGTTGCAGCTGCCGCCGAGAACAGCGACGGCGGCCATAACTTTTTAAAGAGCCCCTCCCGAGAGCTGGGGGAGCCAGAATGACCTCTCGCATCACACGCGAGAGGTGGAATTTGCCCCCACGTGTCTAAGGCCACCACCCCGGGGCTCAGGGAGGTAAGGCAATGTTTCACCCCTCCCCTTCCCCCCGCTGGCGTCCCGAGAGCTGGGAGAGCCAGAATAACCTCTCGCGTGTGATGTCCAAGAGGTGGAATTTGCCCCTACGAGTCCAAAACTACCACCCCGGCACGCAGGGAGGCAGGAAAATGTTTTGCCCCGCCCCAGTGTCGCAGCTGTTGCCGAGAACAGCGGCGGCGGCCATAACTTTTTAAGGAGCCCCGAAGGAGAGCTGGGGGAGCCAGAATGACCTCTCGCATGCGAGAGGTGGAATTTGGCCCTACGAGTCCAAGGCCACCACCCCTGGGCTCAGGGAGGTGGGGAACATTCCCCCCCACCGTGTCCAAACTGATGGCTGGTGGGAGCAGGGGATGGGGCTTATGTGCCCACCCTCTGGGCTCCTGACTGGCAGAGTGGTGCTCCAGTGCACTCCGGCAGGAACTGAGGCCTGCAATTAATTAATTATGACATTGTGTGTAGAACAGCCAGGAGATCCTAAGATTGTTTGGCAGCCAGAAGTTCTAGCTCTGTAGCATTATGCACCAGTAGGTGGCGAGCTAGACTTGTTATTAAGAGGAGACAGTTCAGAGGTGGTTTGCCATTGCCTGCCTCTGTGTTGCAGCCCTGGTATTCCTTGGAAGTTGCCCTTCCAAATACTAGCCAAGGCCAACCCTCCTTAGCTTCCAAGGTCTGACAGGACTGGGCTAGCCTGGGCTTTTGTATGCAATTTTAGTACTACAGCACGACCCAGTGAATAAGTTAGGGTGGAGAGAAACTGACTGGCCCAAGATCCCTGTCTTGTAAATACTCTCTTGCTTCATGGCTGAGTCTGTGGATTTGAATCCATATTTCCCCAGTCCCAGTCAGACAGTTTTAACCACACCAACTAACCTGCCTTTCAGATTCTCTGTGAGGATACAATGGAAGAGGTGAGAACCATGTAATGGGTCCTTGGAGAATGAGGGAAGATAAAACAGGAGATATAAAACCGTAACAACTGTCTTGTAAATACTTTCTTGCCTGGCTATCTGTGGAAGGAATTATTTCCAAGTGCTGTTAACAGTTGGTTTTGTTAGGACGCAAGGGACCAGTACAGGTACATTTGTGTGCGTAAAGTGCCACCAAGTCACAGCCAACTTATGGCGACCCAAGCCAGGAGCTTTTCAGGCAAGTAAGAAGCAGAGGTGGTTTGTCGTTGCCTTCCTCTGCTGAGCCTTCCTTGGTGGTCTCCCTTCCAAGTACTGACCCTGCTTATACCGTGGCTATACCGTACTATACCCTGGCTATACCGTGCCGCCTTCCCTCCCACAGGTCCATTTAGGCAGGTTAAAAATTTCTGTGAGCTAGCAAACTTGTAGAGGCCCACTGGCCCACTTTGTATGGTTCCATTTTACCTTCCAACATTTCATAGATCACAAAAACACAGAGATGTCTGGGATTTTTCATTCTTTTTTTTTTAATAATAAATTGTGCCAGCAGAAGCTTTTGAAAGGCAAATGATAAATAAATAACAGTTAAACTGAGTTCCTGAGGAAGAACCTACCACATGAAAGAATGTCAGATAGATGTAGATATCAAAAACATGGCATTATTATATAAAAAAGTAGTAATACTGAATCGTTCATAGATCGCCACAACACAACCACTGCATACCTCAGAACACTCCTCTCATACAAATGTAAACAAATACACAATCATTTTGTTTAGTTTAGCCTGATGGATTTACAGGTGGTGTTGCTTTAGGTATCTAGACAAAGGGTAGGATATGATAGGCTAAAATGTTCAGGAATAATATGTGAAATAACATAAGAAAGAAAATGAAGCTTTAGATTTAGAAAACTTTAAAAGCAAAAACAAAAAACAAAAAAACCACAGTATTGCCCTCAAATGTTATTGCAATCAATCATTTAAAATAGGACTGTTAAACTAATCTGAATTAAGGATTTGAAAATAAACACTAGTTATATATAGAATATAAATGAAGATACGTATGGCTTAATTATCTTTAGTATTCCATTATCACTTTGAATAATCCTCACATTAACATAGCTAATAAAAAAGGCATATTTTAAACGTTTGTTTCTTAATATTTTAGAGTATGCTTGCGTTTTGATAGAGAAGAAGGATTAGTATGGTCCATCATAAACAGATGGGCACAATATAACAGGACCAGGTGTAATCAGGGCCAGCATTTTAAAATGAGGGTGCTTCACATGAACAACTAAGGCTACAAATCCCAAGAATATTCTCTTGGTGTTGGCACAGTTAGGGCAGGGCTGCCAAATAGAATAAATCACAATTCCAAGCAGCCTCTGAACAGCCACAGCCGTCAGTGACCCAAAATGATGTTCATCAAGGATTATCAAACAACGTATCTCAGGAAAATATCTGTGTTATAAGGCCTGTTATATTGTAACAGATGACCATGTCCATTTTACTCTATGCTGTGACTGTGTGTGCAGTATCTACACCTCTGTAGTGATGATGATGATGATGATGAAGAAGAAGAGTAGGTTTTCATACCCTGGTGAGTATCAAAGCAGCTTACAATCACCTTCCTTTCCACTCCCCACAACAGGCACCTTGTGAGGTAGGTGGGGCTGAGAGACTTCTGAGAGAACTGTGACTGGCCCAAGGTTACCCTGTAGGCTTTATGTGGAGGAACAGGGAATCAAACCCAGTCCTCCAGATTAGAATCCGCCATTCGTAATCACTACACCAACGCTGATCACAAAGAAGCTACTAGATAAGCCAAGGTAATGGTGCTACATCCTGTCCCTTCTTGATGTTCTCAGGGCGTGCCTAAATTGGGGGCAGCTACACAGAGAGAAAGATACTGTCACTGAATTACCGTTAATGTTACTGCTCTGAAGAGTCCTATTAATTTTAAAGGCTAAAACATTAAAAATATGGTTGGATACTATGACCTTTTCTGCTGCCGTGAGAACAAGGGAGATCTCACACAATTTCCCTCTCCTCAGCACAGCCCTGTCCTGGATGGCATTTTGTCCATACGAACCCCATGACCCTCTGCCCCAGCATAGCTTTCTCAGGACTCAAATGTAGTTCCTCTGCTGTCTTGTGCCACCAGAAAATCCATTAGTATCTAACTGAAGGCTTTTGAATCAAGTTTAAGGCACATAGAAAATTCTCACCTATATGCTTTTCCTTATAGATAATATTAATGAATACTATATGGTGAGTTTCAGAACTGCTGAACACTGTGTTATCACATGTTAAGTGATTTTCGGAGGGTAGCCATGTTGAATTGCAGTAGAACAGCTAGATTTCAGTCCAATAACACCTTAGGGATCAACAAGATTTTTGGGGTGTAAGCTTTTGAGAGTCGAAACTCAGAGCATGTGTTCTCAGCTTTGACTCTCGAAAGCTCATACCCTGAAAATATTGTTGGTCCCTAAGATGCTACTGGACTCAAATCTACCTGAGTGGGTCATCCTACACAGCCGGAAGACAATGTTCTTCTATTTTACCCTTTTCTTTGGGAGGATAAATCTTTTATGAAACAAGATGATTATACCAACCTCTTCCCCTCCCTCTCCACATTGCCAATCCTTAACTAGAATCAATGCTTTGTAATTTGTTTTATAAAACACGGAAAGGTGGTATACAATCATAATTGGGGGGGGGGGGAAACCATCCACACAATACATAATCAGCACACAAATTCTGAAGGCCTTAAGTTGTAGATCCTCAGTGAAACTGGAACACAGGACCTGCCTGTGAATGGCAAGAAAAAGGTCATTACAAACAGGAAAACAAACTATTCAGCCCATGCAACATTCTCCACACACCAGACACTGAAATCACACCCCGACTGTCACTTCCTCACACTTTGATTACACTAAATTCCAAAAAAAGGGGAAAATAAGCAGCTTCAAAAAAATATTTTTTTTTGAAATGTGGAAAAATACACATAAAGATTATGGTGTGAATAAAAATGGCACCAGTAAATTTAGGACGTTAGACAGTGGACTTTTTTCTGTTTTCTCTTACTAAACATTATTGCACAGAGACCTTGAATCACATGTTCTTCAATCTTACACATTTGCTCCAAAAAAATGTGACATAAGTGCGATGGATAATTTAAAAAATAATGTAGAAAAGAAGAACAGCAGCATGATTTGTCAAACTTAAAATCCCTATAATTTAGTAGGAAAAAAATAACCCTGCTATAAACAAAATATAAGTGCTCTTTGCTCACTTAAAAAAAAAATAGCATGACGCCATGGAAGTCTGTAAATACTCAGAGTGGGCAACGCAGATCCAGAAGGGAAAATTTTTTTTGCTAACAAACCCAGCCTTGGAAATCATGATGAAGATCCAGATTTCAAGTGTACTCATCTATATAGCTATTTACAGTGCTAAATGGCCTAAATCAGAACCAGCTTCCATTTAGGACCTTGTCTGCGAGTCAAATCTCCAGACTCATATTGGCCTCAATCAGGATTCAATGCAATTAAGGACAATATAAAGGAAGACTCTAAAAATTGTATATATATATATATATTTGCTTTGAGGACTCTGTACAATAATTTACACATATACAGGTTGACAAGCTCCAGTCTGATCCAGCCCATCTTTGCTTTCTACATCAGAATGCTCAGACTGATTTACTTCCAGCACGGAAGGCTTTGGATATCGAAACGGGTATCCATTGTCATCGAAGAACCTTCGGAAAGTGAACTCGTAGAAGGCGTGTTCTGTGTGTTTGCCGCTAGAAGAGGCCTGCAGGTCCCACGCCCTGGTGCTATCCTCGCTAGTGTCATTCCATGGACTATCTTCCTCCACTGGATCAAAATTGGATGTATCCGTTGGGTGGCTAATCTTTGGGATGTAGGGAGCTGGCTGCCTGCGACAGTCAGTGGAGAAGTCTATGGAGTCAAAGAAAGGGTGAGCCTTGATATCATCGGCTCCATTTCTTCCAAGCCTCTCTTCAGCAGAGCAACACAGTTTTGTGATAAGGTCAGTTGCCTCGGGACTTAGCTTGACCTGGGAGGGAATGTGCAGGGTGTTCTCCCAGTTGATCACCTGAGGAACACAAACAGCTAGTTAGTATCCAGTAGTATTCCTGCTAAGCACAACCATGCTATGGTCACCTTAAGGCTAGACTATTGTAATGCATTCTGCATGGGCCTGCCATTGAAGTCAGCTGGGAAACTCCAGCCGGTACAGCCCAATTACTGTTGAGTGCCAGGGAAAACATGTATGTCATACCCATTCTGCAGACACTCCATTGGTTACCAGTCTGGCACAGAAGGTGCTGGTTATTACTTACAAAGCCCTCAATGGGCTTGGACCCACATACTTATGGGAAAACCCTCTCCTGCTGTGCTTCACCACAACCGTTTCACTCATTTGAGCAAACCTTTTGCCACCCTACAGATGGATAGGATCAGCAACTGCCTGTGCATGTCCGTTCTCCATGGTGGCACCTGCCCTATGGAAAAGCCTACATGTGGAGGTCAGGAAGGCTCCTGCATGTCTGTCATCCTGCAGAACGTGCGTAACAGTGATGTTCGGGAGGGCGTCGTTATGAAGGGATTAGAACTGTAGAAGAATGGAACAATCCAGGAGAGTGCCTTTATAATGGAATAGGACTGTAGTCTGCTGCAGTGATTTATTATAGGGATTATCCTGCTTTTACTGCTTAGTAATTCCACTTATTGCACTGTTTATAGTATAGTGGTGGGCTCTCCTTCTTTGAAGGTTTTCAAGCAGAGGCTAGATGGCCATCTGACAGCAATGCTGATTCTTTGAATGTAGGGAACTCATGAGAGGGAGGGCAGGAAGGGTTGCCTGAGTGCTTAGTTCTTGTGGCCCCTTCTTACATGCCCAGGGAAATGCTGATTGCCACTTTGGGGTCAGGATGGAAGCAGTTTTTCTCCAGGCCAGTTTGACTGGAGATCCTGGAGGTTTTTTGTCATCTTCTGGGCATGGAACAGTGGTCACTGGGTGTGTGTGGGGGGGAGGTATTTGTGAATTTCCTGCATTGTGCAGGGGTTGGACTAGATGACCCTGGAAATCCCTTCCAACTCTATCATTCTATGATTCTATGTATTATTATTGTTACCCACCTTGAGTCCTGAAAGGTGGGCAAATAAATATGCACACCTTGCCAGTATCAGCCCATTTCTGGGACACTGTTCAAAATCAAACACCAGCAACCACAGCTGTATTGTATCCTTCAAACTATAACACACTAGCCAGCTTTATCACCATAATTAACGAGACTGAATTTACCTTCAACTGGGTTTCTGTGGGCGAGGGAGCCAGAAAGGGCGGCTGCCCTACCAGCATCTCAAAGAGAATCACACCGACACTCCACCAGTCACAAAGCTGAGTGTATCCTGAAAGGAAAGCAGAAGAACGTATTCTTCAACTGGCAAGAGTGGGATTGCACATAATATTTCCTGCTGTGTTCCAAAGAGAGAAACAATTTCTTTTTAAATTATCACATGTGGGCGTATGATTCATCTCAGAATAATAAACTGTGGCCCAAAATGATGACTGAGACATCTGTCTCAATGCCTTCTGATGGTCACCTTTAATCTGGCCACTGAAAGCAATGTGGGTATTCAAGGGAGTGCTTGGCATATTTATTATTCACTATTCGGCTACATTCACACACACACTAAATAATCCACTTTCAATGCACTTTCCAACTGGATTTTGTCAGTTCACACAGTAAAATCCAGTTGGGAAGTGCAATGAAAATGGATTGAAAGTGGATTATATAGTGTGTGTCACCGCAGCCCTTCAAAGATCGCCGTGCTACAAAACATCACCACTCAACCCTGCCTCTGCAACTGCGAAACAGAACGCAGACCACAGTGCCATTGGCAGCTGGGCAAAGAAAGGTTCCTTTCCCCCCTCAGGAAAGACAAACGGCTAGTCCTTCAAGCCTCTGTCTGCAGCATCCTTCCAGGTGAGAGGGGCAGTTATTTCCTCTGCCCTTGCTGTTGGCCCAGTGAAGAAGGAAACAGGGGTAGCCAGAACATCTGGAGGGCTGGGATAAGGACTGATCAGCAACCTTTCCCCAGCATGTCCTCTCTGCCACCATAACAGATTTTAACTGGAAATTGATTGGGTTTGTTTTCATTGTAAACTTCCTCAGGAGACCTTAGCTTGGGTCCTGTGACATCGGTCCCCTTATGCTTCTCTCTGGCCACTGGGGAAGCTTCCTTCTGCTGCGCTGCTCACTTCCTCTGCCGCTAGCACTTCTGTGTGCACAAGATCAACATTTTTCAACGAGCACTTATGCATGAAAAAGAAGTGCTAGCTGCAGGAAAAAGAAGTGCTGCAGCAGGTGAAAGGATCTGTAGAAGGTGGAGAAAAGTAAGGGGGGAGATAGTGTTATAAGAGTCGAGTCTTTGTGGCTGAAAGGCAGTCTACAAATGTAGCAAATAAATAAAGCTCGGGTGGCTTTACTGATTTTTTCTCCTGAGAGGGGCGGGGGTGAAAGAAGAGCATGTTGGGAAATGCTTCTGAAATATGATCTCTAATAATCCTCACCTCAGAAAATTTAACAAATATATCCCTGGGATATTTGTTCTATGATTTTTATTAACAGAAAAACAGTATTAATTTTAATATCTTCCTAAAAACCGGATCCTAACCAGCCTGTGAATGAATCTGTAAGATAATTCTGTAAATTATTCCCATCTGCTCCTTTTTTCAAACCACTTACCTTTTAATTTTGCTTTCATTATCTTATTGTCTAATTCTTAAAAACCTTCTGACAAAACTTTTACCTGTTCTTTCTACATGCCAAAATTCTTTTGTAACAATCTAAATGCTGTCTCTAGTTTATCAATTCTACTTATGCTTTTTTGTACCTTTTAAGTCAAGGAAAAATCCAAGAACAAAATAGAGGTACACATGGATTCCTGCAGCTCTTTCTACCTTCTGTACTAGCTGTCTCCAGTAAGGTAGCTTGTAATGTCTAAGCCATAAGGGGCAAGAAGTGTACTGACTCAGTGACTCAACAGTGGGCCTATGCTTCAACAAGCTAAAGAGCTACAAAGCATCCACAGGTAACCTCCGGCTTTCCTTGGGCCATTAATTTTTTTACATAACAGGAGAAGGAGGAGGAGAAGAGACGGAGGAAGAGGAGGAGATTGGATTTATACCCTGCCCTTCACTACCCAAAGGAGCCTCAGAGCGGCTTATAATCCATTTTCCCTTCCCCTCCCCACAACAGACACCCTGTGAGGTAGGTGGGGCCGAGAGAGCTCTGTCATGAGAGAACAGCTCTGAAAGAACTTGTAAATGACCCAAGGTCACACCAGCAGCTGCATGTGGAGGAGTGCAGAGTCAAACCCGGTTCTCCCAGATTAGAGGCCGTGCTCCTAACCACTACACCAAACAGGAAACAGAAATCAAAAGAGGCATGTGTTACCTTTACGAAGCAGGACTTCTGGCGCAATGTAATTGGGAGTGCCAACTAACGAATGGGCTAAGCATCTCTGATGTTGCTTCTTAGCTCTTTGCTCCAAGGTCTTCAGCCTGTCTCCACATCTACAGTTAGACACATCATCCCAGAGATCGCTTGGCTCCATGCTGTCCTGCCTGATATGGCTCCCTTTCAAAGACACAGGAAACAAACATGATTACATGGAAGGATTTAAAAACAACTTCAGAACCAAAAATGTATTTCATTCACGAAACCACATATATTCTGAAATTTAGAGTTTGTAAGCTTTGTAATTTACTTTTGTCATGACTCAGGTATGTATTTTATTTTGTGTGTGTATGTATAAAAACTCATGTGTAATATCTAATATGCTTAAATAAAAAGCATAATTTTCAAAGCTAAGCAGCCAAACAAAATGCTCTCCTGTAGCTCATCTTCTTACCAGAAAACAACAGGATCAGGAACAGCCACAAACAACAATACCATGCTGTGTGTCGTCTCTAGAAATTGTTCACTTGTGCATTTGCCAAGACAGGTTTTTTCCTTAAAATAAATAGTATAACACCTTACCCTGCCGTGCCCCCCCCCAAGTCTAAAAAGCACAATACCTTTCTGATAGTATTTTGAGTTGTGCGTCCATCTGAATCCAGTGCAGAGGCCAAAATCTGTCAGTTTTATGTGCCCGTCCAGATCAATCAGGATATTATCAGGTTTGATGTCTCTGTGGATAAACCCCATTCTGTGGACACTCTCTATGGCCAAAGTGAGTTCGGCAATGTAGAACCGAGCTAAATTTTCCGGAAAGACTTCCATCCGTATCAGCAAGCTCATCATGTCTCCGCCAGGGATGTAGTCCATCACAAAGTAGAGGTTATCCTTGTCTTGGAAGGAGTAGTAGAGCTTAACCACCCATTCGTTGTCCGCCTCTGCGAGGATATCTCTCTCGGCCTTGACGTGAGCCACTTGGTTACGGCTCAGCACATCCTTCTTCCTGAGGGTCTTCATGGCGTACAGGGCGTTGGTGTCCACTTTGCAGGCGAGGCAGACCTCCCCAAAAGCCCCAATACCCAAAGTCTTGATTTTTACGAACATTGATTTGTCCATCTTGGCTCTCTTGAGCCTGTTGTAGTTGGACTCTTTTTGGTAGAGGATCTTCCTCATTTGTTCTTGCTCTGCTTCAGAAAGGCCAGCCTTCATAAGAAAAGGAAGAAATGAGAAATCAAGGCAGTCAGTTTTTAATTATATGCATGGTTAGAAACCATTATATGAAGCTAGTTTGAGGCTTACTTCTAACTAACACGACAGCTTAAAAGTTCTCCTTTAAAAAACCAAGTTTGTGTCAATGCAAAGGTTCTGTACCAATCTCTAAATGTTTAACACAACACAGGTATTCCGCTCTACTAGTTCAATTTGATACATAACCAGGGCCATTCACGCAAAGAATAAACATCTAGTATAAGGTTCAAAAAGCATCATTCCAAGGATCACAAGACCGTTTCTATCTTTAAAAAAACACAAACATTCCTGGGCCACATGGCAAAGAACAGGAGGATGAAAAAGGGGCGGCGGGGGTGCCGATGACTGCAAAAAAATCTCAGAAGCCAGTAAGAATTAAGGAGGCTTCCAGTGGGCAGTGATTTATAGCATTCCAGCCCCTCCCTCCATAACTGTTAAGAATCTGAAGAAGAGCGGAGCAACAATCATACCCACCACCAATGCTCCCTCTAAGCTTTGGAGTCTAGTGAGCAAAAATTCTGCTTTGTGAGCTACTGCTGTTAAAATTGTGAGCGAGCGATTTGGCTACTGCATAAATTAGGTTGCTCCGGAGCCTTCCTTCCTGAGCTAAGACAAAAATGTATGAGCCGGAGGCTAAAAAATTGTGAGCTAGCTCACACTAACTCAGCTTAGAGGGAACACTGTCTACCACTGTGCTAAGGATGTAGAGGATCAGGACATGTTCTCGCTATATTTTATTTTTGGATTAAATTATTATTTTGCTGCTGGCAGTCAAACTTTTTTTTAAAAAATCCATCCTATGTTAAATATGGAGGGAGGGCATATTACTTTTATCCCACTCTGGATTTTTTTTCTTTTTACAAAAATAATAATAATAATACACAAAATGAATTTACTTTGGCCATTTCTTGCTCCAGTTGTAGCCGACGATTGATTTTTTGCTGGTAGGTCTTTATGACATTCTCCACGTGCTGCTCCATATAGAATTTAAAGGCAAACGGTGAGTAACTCTTAATGCGGGACTCTCTTTTCTCTTCATCTTTGCCACCTTTTCGCACCGGCACTGGTGAGGTCTGGATTTGCTTTTTATCCTTGCTGGATTTTTCCACTTTGACGCTCTTGGTTTTATCATTCCGTTCCCCATTTTCCTCCGCTTTGTTGCCTGGCGAGTTTGAGACCCCTCTTATTGTCTGCTCCATTCCTGTACGCAAGCAATTGATATCAAACTGCTCGGAATTACTAGGCAGCAGGAAATGTTTAGGATACGGCGGCGGCGGACACCTGAGCTCCTGATTGCTATAATCAACATCTAATGGATAAGAGTTAGCTCCTCCAACAGGAAGGGGATGCTGTTCAATCATCCCTAAGCCATCCACAGCAGAAGACTGCGCAGGTAACCAGCCAGGATGAGCAGGCCCCACCGCAGTCTGTGGTTCAGGCCTCATCACTCTTGTGCTTTTCACTGGCTGGAGGATATGAGCAGAGGTGACTGCTGTGATGGTGTTTGGAGAACTAATGGAAGGGTCACTTTTACCCGGAGGAGTCTGCCTCATAGACACTGGCATCTGTTGCTGCTGCTGGTGATTGTTGAAGGAATTGGTTCGGCTCGGTACACAAGCATCTGTTCTGAAGGGCACGTGCTGCCGGGGTGACGCGTCCAGTGCCTGGTTCTGTAATGAATCACGGCGGGAAGAGGAGGAAGAGGAGGAGGAAGAGGTTGCTTGCCACTGCTGAACTTGGGGGTTGTTCATGTCATACAGGTCCATGTTCAGGCTGTTTCTAGATGGGGTCAACAGACCCTGTGGTGGGCTGTCTGAAAATTCATTTGTAAATGCTGGGCCTCTAGTGATCACATGCATTGGGTGAGAAGCTTGGATGGGCTGCTTGTGATGAGAATGTGGCATATACAGACCGGCTGTTGCTTGCTGGAACCCATGGCCAGAGTTATTCTGAACTACTGTCCCTTTGTTTGGAAGGCTTGGATACCCTCCTTCCTGCTGCAGCTTGTTCTGGAAGGACTGACTCCGCTGAATGCCATACCCAAGAGCATCCCCCTGCACTATGATGGGCTGCCTGCTGTAATGCGGGCTATTTGAGCTATGGTTACTTTGGAGCTGCAAAGCCTGGCCGCTGTGACTAACTACCGGGTAATCTATGTTTGCAGGATATGTTTTCTGTTGGTGATTCCCAGGTGTGTTGTGGGAGCCAACACCAGGTGGTCTTTGTACAGGAGCGCTCATGTTTGCAGACTGTGAAGCAGAAAGCAAGTAGTCCATGTACGGCCTGGGAACCTCACTCAGCATGTTGGCAGCCTCTGCCCCAAAGCCTGTTCCGTCATAGCCTGGGTTGCTGATCTGGTGATAGGACGGAAAAGTTTCGCTGGATCCTTCAAAACTTGGCCTACGACTGACATTGTTTGGCACCATGCCTTTTCCTTTGTGGGAAATAAAAGACAATGAATGGG
This sequence comes from Gekko japonicus, assembly GCF_001447785.1. Lineage (NCBI taxonomy): Eukaryota > Metazoa > Chordata > Lepidosauria > Squamata > Gekkonidae > Gekko > Gekko japonicus. The sequence goes on along the minus strand of NW_015169795.1, from coordinate 757,614 downwards.
AATGTGTTAGGAAACCATAAACACAAGTAATTGTTATTGTATTATTCCTTCACATGTACACATGCAACCCTGTAAAGGGTTGCTTGCCAGTGCCTGGCTGCACATAGGATATGAAGGGGCTGCAGCAACATATCACTTCCAGTAAAAAACAAAACAAAACAGAAGTGACATAGGTAGCTCTAGGAATTGCTGGAAACTCTATGATTTTACCACAGAGTTCAAGAACATAAGAACATAAGAGACGCCAAAGTTGGATCAGGCCAAAGGCCCATCCAGTCCAACACCCTGTGTCACACAGTGGCCAGAAGAACCAGGTGCCATCAGGAGGTCCACCAGTGGGGCCAGGACATTAGAAGCCCTCCCACTGTTGACCCCCCCCCCAAGCACCAAGAAGACAGAGCATTGCCCCAGAGCCCCTATCTATACCTTGTGGCTAATAGCCACTGATGGACCTCTGCTCCATATGCTTATCTAGTTCCCTTTTGAAGCCGTCCATGCTTGTAGCCGCCACCACTTCCTGTGGCAGTGAATTCCATGTGTTAATCACTCTTTTGGTGAAGAAGTACTTCCTTTTATCCATTCTAACCCGACCGCTCAGCAATTTCATGGAGTGCCCACGAGTTCTTGCATTGTGAGAAAGGGAGAAAAGTACCTCTTTCC